>NW_027216101.1:0-5000 GCF_042767895.1 Penaeus vannamei | reverse complement strand
TTGAGGCGGGGCGATGTTTACACGGCAAGGCGCCACGGTGCCATCCCCGAGTTCCATCTCTCGTGTAACAAATACTTGCACAAGCATCCACCAACAGCTTTGTCATATCTGGGCGTGGGCGTACGCCCATACAGAGGGTCTGGCCCTGTGTCGGGGAGCGAGAGCCGGAGAGGGGGGAGGAGGGGGGCCAAGGGGGAGGGGCGAGGGGTGGGGGCGGGCCGCGTGGCGGTATATAAGAGGCGGCATGGCGGCGCGCGGGGCAGCTCACTGTCACTCCGCACGCTCACCGCCACAGTGTCCCGCCGCCACCGCCGCTACCACACCTCCGCCACCGCCACCACCACAGAGATCTCAACGACGCGGCGAGAGGCGGACTCCGGGGCTGCCATGCGACTCTCCGGTGCTCCAGTGGACACGCCCGCCGCCTTCAGGATCAAGGTAGGACACGGCGAAGGGCCTCGCGTCGCCTCGCTAGCACGCTGTTCTTACTTGCTCGCTCGGCTGCCCTGCAACGGCCATGGGTGCGAGGGCTTTAGGGCGCCTCAGTCAGCCTTCTTCTGTGCGGGAGAAGTAAAACCCAGGACTTTTTTTTGTTTTGTTTATAGGTTTTTTATTCTCTTTTGGAATTTATATTACGAAAGTTCAATGACTTAAACCCGCGAATCATCTTTCTCCGTCGCGTCTCCACAACCGGAGCCTCTAAGGTGCGATAATACCTCTTAAAAAAACATTTAATTACCGAAAAAGGCTTTTGAAATAATTAGACGAAGGCCACGTAACTCATTTTTAAAGCCGACGAAACGACCTTAAATCAGGAAAACAAAACTAGAAGTGCAATCACATTTATTTTCTTTACTCGCGAATCAAAAATACATTAATACTCGACCATACACAATGTGACATTCCCTTAAACCATACAAATAACCAGACAGCATACGATCGAACCTTTAAAAAAAAATCGAAAAAAAGGGAAAAAAGACAAAGAAACAAGAGCAACAATTAAATAATAATAAACACCAGCTTGGTTTGCGTGCCATGAATACCCACATTGCACACGCGACAGTGAAATATCGCGCAGTCTCTCTTGAACAATGCAACACTGAATACAAGATAGGACCCGGAACTAGAGACCGGTTGCAGTAACGATAATGATAACGAATGATGACGCTAATGGTAATTATGATGATAATGATGATAATGATGACGCTAATGATGATTATGATGATAATGATGATAATGAGGTTCGGTAATGATAATTATGATGATAATGATGATAATGAGGTTAATAATGAGGAGGAGGATGATGATGACGATAATGATAGCAGCTATAATATTGATTCGAGGAATGATGATAGTAGTAACAATAATAAAAATTATGATAGTTATGATAATGATAATTATGATGATGACGATAATGGTAACAATAAAGATAGTAATAATAATAATGTTAATCGTAATGATGATGGTAATAGCAATAATAATTGTAATGATGGTAATAATAATAATAATGATAATCATATTAATGAAGATACTGATAATATGGAAAGGGATAATGCCAATGACAACAATAGCAATGTATGATAAATGACAAATTGATTAATGCACAGAAATTGTTAACATATATATCTTTTGTTAACTTTTACCGTTTTCGTCACCGCTAAAGTGAAAAATGAAAAGATGATGTTGAAGAAGAAGAAGAATGAAAGGAAGAAGAAGAAGAAGAAAAAGTGGAAGAAGAAGACGAAGAAGAAGAAAAAAATACAAAAGAACATTAAAAAAGTGATTTGCGAAGATCATGAAAGAAAGAGAGATAAAACATGGAATAAATAGAAGAGAAAATAGATTAATAACGCCTTAGAGATGTGGTGAATAGCAGTATAATATATAGTAAATGGATCACACGATATAAACACAGATTGGCGACAAGGATTTCAAAATCGTTCCTTTTTAATAATTCCGCTACTTTTTCGCTATTTCGCTAAAGTTAGCAATTATCCATCTAGGTGCTGGGTATGAGTTTATTATCGCATATAATTAAAAGAAATTAATAGTATACATACACACGAACGACAGGAACTAGCAGAACGTTCTTTCTTATATCCACGCTAATATTTCGCTAAAATCAATGTTTATCTCGCTAAGTGATGGATTTCGGTCTGATATAACGTATGTCAAAATGACTGGAAATTGTGAATCTACACCAGTGACTCGAACTTGCAAAATACTCTCAACTTCGCGAAGAAACTCCATCATTTCGCCAAAGTCAACATTTAATCCACTTAACCTTTGTATCTAAATCATTCGAAATAATACATATTTATCTCGCTCCATGGTCGATCTTCTAACTCTGATCTGTAATGGATAGGCACACAGTTTCAATCTCTTGACATATGCCACTCCTTCTACCCCCTGGATAGACAGTAACTACAGCTAAATAACGAATGATATTAGCCATACATTAGATATGGAAGTCTGGTAGGTCTTCAACACCTCCTCCTTGAATAATGCGTGTGTTGTAGGGGTAAAAATAGCAAGCATTCACACTAGCTATACTGACCAGCTGATCGTTTGCCCAAACTTCCAACTTTATGATTTTCGTTATTCCGTTGATGGATAAAGGTTTGTTGTGACACTGGCGAGGGAAGAGGAGGAAGAGGGATGGGAGAGAGAAGGAGAGAAAGAGGAGGAGAAAGAGGAGAGGAAGAGCAGGGATGGGGAGAAGGAGAGGAGGAAGAGGGATGGGAGAGGAGAGAAAGAGGAGGAAGAGGGATGGGAAAGAAGGAGAGAAAGAGGGGGAAGAGAAATGGGAGAGAAGAAGAGGAAGAGGAATGGGAGAGAAGGAGAGGAAGGGGAGGAGGAAGGCGAAAGAAGAGAAAAAAGGTTGATCGAGGAGGTGTCGAGAACAGACTTCCATATCTATTTCTAATATCCTTCGTTGTTTAGCTGAAGTTACTGTCTATCTAGGTGTACGAGGACTGACATATATAAAAAGTCTGCTATTGTATACCTATCCATTAAAGAGAGAGAGAGAGAGAGAGAGAGAGAGAGAGAGAGAGAGAGAGAGAGAGAGAGAGAGAGAGAGAGAGAGAGTGTTAGCAGAACGTTCTTACTTACATATCGCTAACATTTCGCTATAGTTTATGTATTTTTTTTTCGCTAGCAACGGATGGGGTTTAATCAAACGTAAAAATAAGCTGAAATTATCAAAAGTTATGAACTCGTACAGGTGACTAGATTTGCAAAATATTCCCCCTAATATTTCGCTATTTAATTATCTCGCTAAATTCATTTAATCCGCTAAATGTTTGTACTTGAATCATCTGGAATAAAACATGTTTATCTCGCTACGTAAGTAAATAGAAATCTAACATGGCCTTTGTCAAAAGACGAAGAATATGCTACACATTAGCGACACTGACTAGCAGAAGGTCTTCATTAATGTTATTCATTATTTCTATGACGTTATATAATGGATAAATATCTAATGTGACATAAATTATGAATCCAAATTGGAGACAGGAACTTACCAAACCACACTATCTTAATGTCTCTAATATTCTCCGTTGTCTCGCTAAAGTTAGCAATTATCCTTTTTTTTATCTGTGTCCCGTTAACATTTCGTAAATATATCTATTTTCCTCTAACATTTCGCAAAATGTGCTAATGTCCCGTTAATATTTCGCAAAACATTCTTCTTATCTATGCCCCGCTAACATTTAGCATTAAATGTTTACATCTATGTCCCTCTAACATTTAGCAAAATTCTCTTATCTATGTCCCGTTAACACTTCGCTAAAGTTCCTGCTTATCTATGTAGCGGCGAATGTTAATCTAATGTAACATATGTCGAAGTCACTGAAATCCGAGACTCCAAACTATCAACAAAAATTAACTAATTCCTATTGAATATTTCTCTGAGATTCGCGCTAAGGTTAGCAATTTTAGCAATTATCCCGCTATGTGGTGGATTCGGATATCGTGCATGTTAAAAGCTCTAAACAACAGTTACTAGCTGAAAAGTCTTACATACATCCCGCTAATATTTCGCTAAGGTTAACGGTCTCATGTATTGTAACTTTACGTGAATGAAAATTATAAGTTCAAACTGGTGACAATAACATGAAAAATCTTTTCCGCTAAGAATCTTCGTTATCTCGCTATATCTAGCAGTTTCTCGCTAAGTGTTTGTGCTTGAATAAAATGGAGTAAGTTGTGATATTGAAATAATCTGAGTAATTGCAGAGAAATATATAAAGCAAGCTAATGATGAGAGGATGTCAAATGAAGATAAATAAGTAAACAGGTATAAACGAAGATATATTTGTAGATAGATAGATAGATAAATAGATGGACATAAATGAACAAACAGACAGATAGATAGATAGATAAATAAATGAACAGTAATAGATGAATAGATAGACATAAACAGACAGACAGATAGATAGAAATAAGGATTGATAGATAAATAGTTGAACAGAAATAAAGACAGATAGAAATAAAGACTGATAGATGAATAGTTGAACAGAAATAGACAGATAGAAAGATAGATAGATAAATGATAACAGATGAAAAAAGAGAAAGAAAGAAAGAGCCAACTCCTTATATATATGTATACGTGTGTGTGCGTGCGCGTGTGTGTGTGTGTGTGCGTGTGTGTGTGTGTGTGTGTGTGGGGTGTGTGCGTGCGCGTGTGTGTGTGTGTGTGCGTGTGTGTGTGTGTGTGTGTGTATGTGTGTGTGTATGTACATACTATACAGTCAAACAGATAATAATAATAATAAAAAACACGTAGACCGAAATGAAACGTAAATAAAACCGTATTATCTCCTTTTTAAAAAAGTCCAAAACCAAAAGGCAATATCACGTGTTTTAAGCCGAGGTATGAAGCCTGGAGGGAAAACGCGGTTGACAGTTATTAGCTCGAGCGATGCAGTTCAAATATTTTTATTTTCGGGACGAGGGGAAAAAAAGGAAAATAATAAACATGTAAGCGGGCATAA
>NW_027216100.1:2500-5000 GCF_042767895.1 Penaeus vannamei | reverse complement strand
AATACGCTAGATTTTGCCTTTTTTTTACTTTTGGGATTTTGTTAGTTTTAGCCTTTATTTAATTATATATGGACTCTATGATTATCATTATCATCCTCATTATTGTCATTATTCTTATAATTATCATAATTATAGTCATTATCGTCATGATTATCACTATTATCAATATCATTATTGCATTTATAATTATCATTATTCTAATTATTACTGATATTTTCATCATTATATCTATTTCTATAATGATGATAACAATAATGATAATCTTAGAAATAATAATGACAATAATACTCATTATAATAACAATATTAATGATATTATTTCTTTTATCATTATTAGTATGCACATTATTAGAATAGAGTTAATTATATCTATTATAGCAATAATTATCAAAATTATCATTATAATTATCATCATAATTACCATCATTATTGTTAATAATAAAGGAATTATCATGAAAATCATAATTACCTGAATTAATGTTTAAATCACCATAATTATCACTTAAAAGCAAAAAAGAGGGTATTTCGACCTTTCTCTCATAAGGCTGTAATACGCTAGATTTTGCCATTTTTTCGAGTTTTGGGATTTTATTAGTTTTAGCCTTTATTTCATTATAAATGGACTCTATGGTTATCATTAACATCATTATCATCATTATTGTCGGTAATCTTATGATTATCATCATTATTGTCGGTAATCTTATGATTATCATCATTATAGTCAATATCGTCATGATTATCATCATTATCATTATTGCAGTTATAATGATTATTATGGTAATTATTAGTGTCATTTTCATCATGATAGCTATTTCTTATAATGATAATAACTATAATGATTATTTTAGAAATAATAATAATAATAATACTCATTATAATAACAATAATAATGATATTATTATTATTTCTATTGTCATTATTAGTATGCAAATTATTAGAATAGTGTTAGATATTGCTATTATTGCAGTGATCATCAAAATTATCATTATAATTATCATTTTATTATTATCATCATTATAATCATTGTCATTATCATCATCATTATAATCATTGTCATTATCATCATAATTATCATCATAATTACCTGAATTAATGTTAAAATCATAATTATCATTTAAAAACGAAAATAAACTTTTTTCGACGTTGCTCTCAGAAGTCTGTAATACGTTAGATTTTGCCGTTTTTTCGACTTTAGGAATTTTATTAGTTTTAGACTTTATTTCAGTATAAATGGACCCAATGATTATTATTTTCATCGTTTTCATTATAATCATTATCGCCATGATTATCATTGTCATTATCATCATAATTATCATCATTATTGTTAATAATAAAGGAATTTTCATGAAAATCATCATAATTACCTGAATTAATGTTAAAATCATCATAATTACCATACCATTAGAATAGAGTTAATTATTACTATCATTGCAATAATTGTCAAAGTTATCATTATAATTATAATTTTACTATTATTTTCCTTATTGTTATTGTCATTATCATTATAATTACCATGATAATTGCTAATGATAAATGAGTTATCATGAAAATCATCATAATTACCTGAATTAATGTTAAAATCATCATAATTATTCGACTTTTCTCTCAAAAGCTGTAATACGCAAGATTTTGCCGTTTTTTCGAATTTTGCGATTTTATTAGTTTTAGCCTTTCTTTCATTATAAATGGACGCTATGATTATTATTATCATCATGATCATTATTTTTGACATTCTTATAATTATAGTCATTATCGTCATGATTATCATTATTATCATTATAACTATTGCAGTTATAATGATTATTATGGTAATTATTAGTCATTTTCATCATTATAACTATTTTCATAATGATAATTACAATAATGATAATTTTAGAAATAATAATGGCAATAATACACATTATGATACCAATAATAATGATTTATTATTTCTATTGTCATTATTATTATGAAAATTTTTAGAATAGAGTTAATTATTGCTATTATTGCAGTAATTATAAAAATTATCATTATGATTATCATTTTGTTAGTATTATTGTTGTTATTATTGTCATTATCATCATAATCATCATTATTGTTAACAATAAATGAATTATCATGAAAATCATCCTAATTACCTGAATTAATGTTAAAAAATTCCTAATTACCTGAATTAATGTTAAAATCATCATAATTATCACTTAAAAGCGAAAAAGGTTTTTTTTCGACCTTTCATTACTACGCTAGATTTTGCCGTTTTTTCGACTTTTAGGATTTTATTAGTTTTAGCCTTTATTTCATTATAAATGGACTCTATGATTATTATTATCATCATTATTGTCATTATTGTTATGATTATCATCATTATAGTCATTATCGTCATGATTATCACTATTATCATTATAATTATTGCAGTTATAATGAGTATTATGCTAATTATTCCTGTCATTTTCATCATTATAACTATTTTCATAATGATAATAACAATAATGTTAGTTTTAGAAATGATAATGACAATAGTA
>NW_027216099.1:7500-8582 GCF_042767895.1 Penaeus vannamei | reverse complement strand
GTTCCTGTGTAATTTTTTGAAAATGGGCTTTGGGAACCCCGGGTTTAATGCCCTCATAACGATCTTGATGGGGTGGAGGGGGAAGGGGGAAGAGGGAGTGGAAGGAGGGGGGGGGGGGGGGGGGGGAGGAGGGGGAGGGGGGGGGAGGGGAAGGAAAGGGGGGAGGGGGAGGAGGGAGAGGGGGGGGAAGGGAGGGGGGGGAAGAGGAAGGTGGAGGAGGGAAAGAGGGGAGAGGGAGGGGGGGGGGAAGAGGGGGGGGGGAAGGAGGTGGGGGGAGGGGGGAGAGGAGGGGGAGGAGGGGGGGGGGGGGAGGGGGGGGGGAGGAGGGGGAGGGGGGGGGGGAAGAGGAGAGGGGGGAAGGAAGGGGGGGGGGGGGGTAGGGAGAGGAAGGGGGAGGGGGGGGGGGGGAGGGAGGGGGAGAGGAGGAGGGAGGGGGGGGAGAGGGGGTGGGGGGGGGGGGGGAGGGAAAAGGGGGGGGGGGAAGGGGGGGGGGAGGGGGGGGAGGAGGGGGAGGGAGGGAAAGGGGGGGAAGAGGGAGAGGAGGGGGAGGAGGGAGGGGAAAAGGGGGGGAGGGAGAGGAGGGAGAGGAAGGTGGAGGGGGGGGGGGGGGGAGAGGAGGGGGGGGGGAGGGGGGGGGGGGGGACGAGGGAAGGGGCCCCGAGGATGGGAGGGGGGGGGAGGGGGGAGGGGGAGAGGGAGGGGGGGGATGGGAGAGGAGGGAGGGAGGGAGGGGGGGAGGGAAAGGGGGGGGAGGGGGGAAAGGGAAAGGGGGGGGGAGGAGGGGGGGGAAGGGAGGGGGGGGAGGGGGGGGGAGGAAGGGAAAGGGGGAGAGGAGGGGGAAGGGGGGGGGGGGGGGGGGAGGAGGGAGAGGAGGGGGGGGGGAGAGGAGGGAGAGGGGGGGGGGAGGGAGGGGGGGGGAGGGGGGGCGGGGGTAGAGAGAAAAGGGGGGGGGGAAGGGGGGGGGGGGGAGAGGAGAGAGAAAGGGGGGAAGGGGGGGGGAGGGGGGGGAGGAAGGGGGGGGGGTTTTTGGGGTGGATTTGGTGGGGGTAAATTTTGGGGGGGGGGAAGGGGGGGGGGGGGGG
>NW_027216099.1:0-5000 GCF_042767895.1 Penaeus vannamei | reverse complement strand
AGGTAGATAGATGGTGATAGATAAAGAAAAATTGATGGATATATGTATGAATAGATAAATAATCAGATAGATAGAGAAAGAGAGGCATAGAGAGAGAGGGGGTGGGAGGAGGAATTGACAAACAGACGGACAGATAGATAGAGAAAGAGAGGCATAGATAGAGAGAGGGGGGAGGAATTGACAAACAGACGGACAGAGAGACAGATAAATAAATAAATAAAGAAGACAGAGAATTAAGCACCCAGCTAGTTAGTTCAAAACCTCTAGATCTTTCACCCTAGACGGGCGGGGTTTCCCCCAAACACCCAAACGTTTTGATTAAACGTGAAATATGACGTAGGTGGGCGGGGGGAGGGGGTGGGGAGGGTGGGGGGGGGGGGAAAAACCGGGGGGGGGAGTAAGGCATAAGGTGGTGTGGAGGAGAGAGAAGGAGAGGGAGAGGAAGAGAAGGAAGGGGGAAGGGGGGAGGGGGAAAAGGAAAGGAGAGGAAAGGGGGAATGGGGGGGGGGTAGGAAGGGGGGGGAGGGAAAGGGGAAAGGGGGAGAGGAGAAGGAAGGGGGGGTGAGGAAGAGGGGGGGGGAGAGGAAGAGGAGAAGGAATGTGGGATAGAGAAGGGGGGAGGGAGAGGGAGAGGAAGAGAAGGAATGGGGGGGGGGGGGAAGGGGGGGGGGGGGGAAGGAGAGGGAGGGAGAAGGAAGGGGGGGTAAAAAAAGGGGGGAGAGGGAGAAGGAGAGGAGAAGGAATGTGGGAGGGGGGAAGAGGGGGAGGGAGAGGGAGAGGAAGAGGAGAAGGAATGTGGGGGGGGGAAGGGGGGGGAGGGAGAAGGAGGGGGGGGGGGAGAAGGAATGTGGGGTGAGGAAGAGGGAGGGGGGGGAGGAAGAGGAGAAAGAATGTGGGATAGGGAAGGGGGGGGGGGAGAGGGGAGGGAGGGAAAAAGGAATGGGGGGGGGGGAAGAGGGAGAGGGGAGGGGGAGAGGAAGAGGGGAGAGGAAGAGGAGAAGGAATGGGGGGGGGGGGAAGGGGGGAGAGGCAGAAGAAAATAAAGGGAAAAAGGAGAGGAATGTGGCGGTGGGGAAGAGGGAGATGAAGATAAAGAGGAAGAGGAGAGGGAAAGGGGGGGGGGGGTTGGGAAGAGGGGGGGGGGAAGGAGAGGGAGATAAAGAAAAGAGGGAATTTTGGAGGGGGAAGAGGGATAGGGGAAGGGAAAGGGAGATAAAGAGGAAGAGGAGATGGAATGTGTGGGAGGGGAAGAGGGAGAGGGAGATAAAGAGGAATAGAAAAGAGGAATGCGGGGATGGGAAGAGGGAGATAAAGAGGAAGAGAAAGAGGACACAGAAAAGAAGACGAGGAGTAGGGGATATGGTGGTTGGAAAGAGGAAGAGGGAGAGAAAGAGGAAGAGGAAGAGGACATAGAAAAGGAGAATGGGAAAAGGATGATGACGAAATAGACCAATAGGGAGAGAGGAAGAGAAGAAAGAAGAAGAAGAGGAAGAAAAAAAAGAAGATGAAGATGAACGGAAAAAAGGAAAAGGAGAGAAAGGGGAAGAGGCAGAAGAAGAGGAAAGAGGAAAAGGAGGAAGGAGAAAAGGAAGGAGAGGATAAAGGAGAAACGGAGGGAAAGGGAAAAAAAAAAGGTTTTACATATTTTTTACGAAAAACCCCTTTTTTTCTATAAACAGCTGAGACAAATTTCTCCCCCTCCCACCCCCCCCCCCCCAAAAAAAAAAAAAAAATATTTAAAAAAAAATAAACATCCAAGACTTTGAAGAAAAAAAAAATAAGTTAAAATTCCAAAACTTACAAAAGTCCAAAATTTCCAAATCCTTAAAGAAAAAAAGAAAGTCACATATTCAGAACTCAAAAGAAATGAAAGAAAGAAAAGAAAAGAAAAAAAAAGAAAAACGAAAAAGTGTTATTTCGTAACTCAACTGTAATCCCTTTCGGTTTTAAGTTTAAGCGCATATTTCGTTGTCGGAAGTTATCCGTTGTACCGGAAATTCGTTGTAGGTAGAGATGAAGGAAGGGTCGGAGGGAGAGAAGGGGAGAGGGAAGGGTTAGGGGCGGAGGCTGGGGGGGGGGGTGGGGGGGGGGGCTGGAAGAGCTGGGGGTGGGGGGGGGTGCTGTAAGGGGAGAGAAGGGAGAGGGAAGGGTTAGGGGGGGGAGAGCTGGGGGTGTGGGGTGGGGGTGGGGGTACTGGAAGGGGGGAAGGGGGGGAAAAGGGGTAATGGTGGAAGAGTTGGGGAGGGGGAGGGGCGAGGATAGAGGGGTAATAGGTAAGGTAGTAGGAGGGTTAAGAGTGGGTGTGGGGGTAGGGGAGGGAGGAGGGAGAAAGGAAAAGGATGAGGGGGGGAGGAGGAGAGGGAGAAGAGGGAGGAGGAGAGGGTTTGATGGGGAGGCGAAAAGGATGCGGAGGGGAACGAGGAAAAAGTGAAGGAAGAGGACGGGGAAGAAGGGAAGAATGGGGAAGTGGGAGGGAGAGGAAGAGGAGGATAAGGATGAGGAGAGATGAGGAAGAGGAGGGGAAAGAGGAATCGAGAAAGTAAGAATATAAGAGGTGAAGAGAAGGCCACGGAAAAAGGAAGAGACAAAGGAAGAAGGGGGAGGAGAGGAGGAGGAGGAGAGGAGCAAGACATAGCAAGGAGGAAGAGGAGAAAGTGAGGGAAAAGGAGAGAGGAGTGGAAAGGACTGTAAGGAGGAGAGGTAAAGGAGAATCACGTCAAGAAATATCTTCTTGTCTATTAATGTTTCGCCGAAAGGAAACGTCGTGACTCCCAGATGTTTATGATGTGTTTTCTTACAACGGACGCGCATCCTCACATATCAGCACGCACACACACACATACATACGCGCACGCACACACACGCACACACATACATACACTCACACACACACGCACGCACTCACATACACGCACACACACACATACACAACTATACCCACGACAAAAACACACCCCGCACGCCGAGACACAAACACACACACACACACAAAATGCCCCACGCACACCACACTACCCCCACCACCCGGGGCCCCCCCAACACACAAACACACACACAAACCGCACACGCACATACACACACACACATAAACACACATACACACACTCACGCACGCACACGCACGCACGCACGCACACATACACGCACGCACATATATACACGCACGCCGAGACACAAACACACACAACCAAACATATATGCACAGACATTCACACACACATATCCAGGCGCGCATACACATAAAAACAGACACATTCTCACATACACACAAAAAAACAAAACACACTCACACACATACACAAGAGAGAAAGAGAAAAAAATAATAAAAATAACCAAAAGATAAAAAAAGGAAAACAAAATACAAGAAAAACACTCCTTCTCCTCTTCCTTCTCCTCCCCTTCTCTTCCTCTTCCCCTTCACACAGCTCGTTACGGCCTCATCTTCCTCCTCTCTTCCTCTCCTCCTGTTTCTTTGCCTTTCCCTGTTCCCCGCGGCTCTTGAACAGACCCTTAGCTTGGATATACAACATTTTCGAGTATACTGCTTCCTCTGGCGGACTAATAGCATACGCTAGGAGACAACGCCCATGTATAAACACTTGTGCAGATGTATTTTTGGCTTTTCCTCTTCTCTCTCTCTCTCTCTCTCTCTCTCTGTCTTTTTTTTTTTTCCCCTCTCTTCTTTCTCTCTTTTCTTTCTCTCTCTCTTTCTCTTTTTTTTTTTTTTTTTTTTTTTTCTTTTTTTTTTTTTTTTTTTTTTTTTTTTTGTTTTTTGAAGTTGTTGATGTTTTTTTTTTTTTTTTTTTGGGGGGGGTCTGTGTCTGTTTCTCTGTATGTATGATTGTTTGTTTATTTGTCTCTTTGGCTTTCTCTTTGAGTCTGTGTGTCTCTGTCGCTCTCGTTCTCTCATTCTATCTCCCTTTCTCTCTCTCTCTATGCCTTTCTCTCTCACTTTGTAAGCATTTCCACAGACCAGCACGCACATACACATACACACGCACACACATACAATGACTCATAGGCACTAACACACACATACATACAAACACTCTCTCTCACATACACATACACACACACGCATACAAACACTCTCTCTCTCTCTCTCACACACACACACACACACATACAAACACACTCTCTCTCTCACACACACATACAAACATTCTCATCCAAACACACATTTTTTTCCCCACCCCACAACACAATTTTTTCTCACACACATACAGACATTCTCATCCAAAAACACACACATACACACATTTTCTCTCTCACACACATACAGACATTCTCATCCAAACACACACACATACACACATTTTCTCTCTCACACACATACAAACACACACACATACATACAAACACTCTCTCTCTCTCACACACACACACACATACAAACATTCTCATCCAAACACACACACATACACACATTTTTTTTCTCACTCACATACAAACATTCTCATCCAAACACACACACATACACATTTTCTCTCTCCCCACATACAAACACACACTCTCTCCACACACACACACATACAAACATTTTCATCCAAACACACACACATTTTCTCTCTCACACACATACAAACATTCTCATACAAACACACACACATACCACATTTTTCTCTCCCCATACAAACACTTCTCCACACACACACCATACAAACACTCTCTCTCTCTCTCACACACATACAAACATTCTCATCCAAACACACACTCATTTTCTCTCACACACACATACAAATATTTTCCCCCTCTCTCTCTCTCTCTCTCTCTCTCTCTCTCTCTCTCTCTCTCTCTCTCTCTCTCTCTCTCTCTCCCTCTCTCTCTCTCTCTCTCTCACACACACACGAAAAGAACTGACGTTCACATCAATAAAACCATACAATTCAAAATGAAATCCCTGAGTCAGCAAAAAAGTTAAAAGAAAGACGCCCATAAAGAGAGAGAAAGAGAGATAAAAGTAAAACAAAAAGACGAATTATGTCTTCAAAAACGAAAAA
>NW_027216098.1:5000-8579 GCF_042767895.1 Penaeus vannamei | reverse complement strand
TTTTTCTGTTCTTAAATCATCCGCTTCTCGGCTTTAGAATTTTCTTTTACTTCATCTCTTCTTCGTTTTCATTCTATTTTTCTTTCATTTCGTCCTCTTCCTTATTTTTTTCCTTTTCGTATGTTTCACTTTCCTTCTCCTCCCTCCCTCCCTCTCTCTCTCTCTCTCTCTCTCTCTCTCTCTCCTCTCTCTCTCTCCTCTCTCTCTCTCTCTCTCTCTCTCTCTCTCTCTCTCTCTCTCTCTCTCTCCATCTGTATTACACCCTTCTCCTTCCCTCCCTTTTTATCTATCACCAATTCCATCTTTTTTCTCCCTCTCTTCTTCCAAGACAGAATTCCAAGGACGTAGGAAGAAAGAAAAACCTATGCCCCCCCCCCCCTCCCCCCCCCTCAGATCTTTCTCCTCTCCTCTGCGTCCCCTTTCCTTGCCTTCTATCCTTTCCACTTCCTCCCTTTTCTATCCCCTCGTCTTCTTCCCTCCCCCCTTCTTCCCCTTTTCTTCTCCTCGTTATCGTTTCTCCTTCCTATCGTCCTCCCTCCCTTTCCCTCTCCTCTTCGTCACTCGTCCCCCCTACCTTTTCCTTTCCCTTTCCCTTTAACCCTTTGCCCTCCCCCTCTCCTCCTCACCCCCACTTCCTTTCCTTTCTCCTATCCCTTTTCTCTCTCTCCGTCCTCCATCTGGCTCCTTTCCCCTCCCCCTCCCCCATATGGCCCCCTTCCCCCATTTTCCCCTTCCTTTCTCTCTACCCCTTTGGCTTCCCGCTCTCCCACCTCGCTCCCCTCTTTCTTTCCTTTTTCCTATTTTTTTTTCTCCCCTTCCCCTCCCTGTCCTGCCCCTTTTCCACTTCCCCTCCCCCCCTTTCCCCCCTTCCTCTCTCCCCCTCTCTTCCTTTCCCTTCTTCCCCTCTCCCCTTTTCCCTTTCCCTGTCCCCCTCTCCTCCTTCCCCCTTTCCCCCTTTCCTCTTTTCCCTCTTCCCCTCTCCTCCTTTCCCCCTTCCCCTCTCCCCCTTTTCCACCCTTCCCCTCTCCCCCTCTCCTCCTTTCCCTCTCCCCCTTTTCCACCCTTCCCCTTTCCACCCTCCCCCTTACCCCCTTTCCCCCTCTCCCTCTTCCCTTCTCCATCCTTCCCCTCTCCCCCCCCCCCCCCCCATCCCATCCCAGGGTACGAGGGGTCATTGTGAGCAAATGCCGACACGCCTCCGGGCTGTTGAGTCTGACTCGCCTCTCGATGATATCAGTTGCATAAAAAAAACTCTCCTGTTCACCTTCCTCCTCGAAGCTGCAAGATGCACCTGCTGCCTTGCAATGTCGCTGCAACGGCGCCGAACCTCAGGCAAAAGGAAGGATAGAAGAAAGGCTGTGTGGAAGTACGTAAGGGATCGTGTGTCCAGAGAACCATTTTGGATAGGTATTGTGATGGTATAATGGTAGTAATAATGATGATGATGATGATGATGATGATGATAATGATGGTGGTAAAGAAGTTGATGACGTATATGTAGATGATGATGATTATGGTGAAAATGCTAATGATGACAACAGAAATTATGATCATTGTTATTGTTGTTATTATTATCATTATTATTGTTGTTGTTGTTCTTGTTGTTCTTGTTGTTCTTGTTCTTGTTGTTGTTTTTGTTTTTGTTGTTCTTGTTATTATTATTATTATCATTATAATTATAACAATTTTGTTATGATGATAATGATAGTAATAATAATGATTGCAATAATAATAATTACGATAATGATAATATTGATAATAATAATAATAAGAAGAAGAATTACGACAATGATAATAATGATAATAATAATAATTAGAAAAATGATGATAATAATAACGGTGATAATAACGATAATTATAACAGTAATAATAATAATAGTCATTATCATCATAATAGTAGTAATGACATTAACAATGATAATGATGATAATAATAGTAATAACAACAATACTAATAATGATAATAATAACAATAACGAAAATTACAACAATAACAATGATAAGAATAAAGATAATGATGTAATCGTTATCATTATCATCAATATTACTGTTACCATCATCACCAAAACCAATAAAAGAAGTTTTGACAATAAAAAATCGCCGGCACACTTTCCACCCATGATCAAATTGATATATTTTTAGGATCGGTATGTGACGTGGCCGCCACTGCACTGCAGGTTGCAGGAAAATGAGAGGGATGAGCCAGCTTTTCCATGATTATCGTTCTCTCGGTAACTAAATAATCCGCAAGACTTGATAAACGGGACAAAATGCCAAATGAAAATAATCAGGTACGATGCGAACTGAAAATGATTTTCTCGTTTTCGATTCGTGGAAGGGGGGACTTACATAATTTTGCGTGCGTTTCATTTTCATGTCTTTTTTCTACTTAAACTTATGGATGTCTTTTTTGCTCAATCCATAGAGAGGAGATCTCACTTAAGGCTTGCTAAATTGGGGTCATCCCATAGCTAGGCTTTCATATATTGTAGGTCAATATCAAATCAAATGCCAAAAAAATGCCTTTATGAATTAATAAGCACTTTAACCCAGCAACATTTTTATTAATAATCAGAACACCAGATTCAATATCGGCCGTTCAACCGTCCTTCACTGGTAATTGTCCGCTGTTTGATGCGGGAAATGAGAACATAGGGGCGGGCACGCGCGCTCATGTGCGTTTTTGGGCGAAAGAGAGAGGGTCAGTGTGTGAGTGACAAATATGGCTATCTATATCTATATCCACATAGCTGTCTATCTATATCTATCGTTATCTATATTCATATGTCTTTCTGTCTCTGTCTAACTATCTATCTTTCTATCGATCTCTAGGACTGCAATATATATATATATATATATATATATATATATATATATATATATATATATATATATATATGTGTGTGTGTGTGTGTGTGTGTGTGTGTGTGTGTGTGTGTGTGTGTGTGTGTGTGTGTGTGTGTGTGTGTGTGTGTGTGTGTGTGTGTGTGTGTGTGTGTGTGTGTGTGCACTATCAATATATATATATATATATATATATATATATATATATATATATATATATATATATATATATATATATATATGTTTGTATGATGTGTATGAGATATACAGTGCATAAGTGCATATGTAAAGCGGAATGTGTAGCAGGCACTGTCCGAGCGAGCCCTGCTGAATAGGTGAAATCGTTTGAGAACTCCAGGTGGTCCCAATGTCTTCAGATATGTTATAAATCAGGAGGATGTCATTCATATAATATCACCTCCTTTCTCTTCCCCTGATCTCCCCTCTTCTTAAACTCCTGTCTCCCTCTTTTTATTTTCGTTTTTGTCTCTTTCATATATATGAATCTCTCTTTTCTATCTGATACTTGATCGGCTCTTGGTCTGTCCAACTGTATAGTAACTCCTTTTTCAGCTATAATAACATTGTAAGATAGTTCTGATAGTGTTGATAAGATATCTATGTGTTAGAATATTGCTCTCACATTGATATATTCCTGTGAGATTTATATTCTCTAAGCTTACATTTTTGTTTTTGTTTTTTGTTTTTCTCTATCTCAGTTTCTTTCATTCAACTC
>NW_027216096.1:5000-8565 GCF_042767895.1 Penaeus vannamei | reverse complement strand
CATTAAAATTATTTTAATAATGATAATGACAACAATGATAAATCTGGAAATAATAACAACAATAATAAGGATTATAATAACAATAATAGCCGTGTTATAATTACTTTTATTATTATTTCTGTTATCATTGTCGTTATTATTTTTAGGAAAATCAATAGAATAGTGTTGATTATTGCTATTATTGTAATTATTAGGCAAATCATCATTACAATTATCATTGTATAATTTTTATCATAATTATTGTCCTAATTACTCTCATAATTATCATTATTATCGTCATCATTGTCATTATTGATGGGGTTATCATCAAAATCATCATAATTAGCAGAATTATTGCAAAGATCATCATAATCATCATTGAAACTGGAAAAGGGGGGTTTCGACTCGTCTCTCCAAAGGCTGTATTTCGGTAGATTTCGCCGGTTTTTCGACTTTTGGGATTTTTATACTTTTAGCCTTTTTCTCATTATAGATGGGCTTTATAATGATAATCATCAATATTGTCATTATCATCCTCATTATTTATTTTTTTAATTTTCCCTTTTTCAAAAATTAAACGCCCTTTTAAATTTTTTCCCCCTAAGACCTCGCAGCCAGGGTCTCGTCCACTGACCCCGGAGGACGCAGAACCTGAGGCCGAACCACTCATGGTTTTTGGGAGGTGTGCTGCATGATGCCCGGGTTTTGGGGGGCTTAAGGGGAAGCGCAACTGGCCGAGTTGGAAGCCCGGCTGGGTGCGCAGATAGGGGACCAGCTGACACGACCTAACCTAACCTAACCTCACCAAATTCCCACTAATGTAACCTAACCTCGATTAAACTGATTTAATATAAACCTCATGTGAGAAAACGAAATTTGGAGTCTCCTGGTCAAATTTGAGTCTAATCTACCCTAACTTAACCTAACCTAACATCACCAAATTCCATCTAATGTAACCTAGCCTCGATTAAATTGATTTAATATAAACCTCATGTGAGGAAACGAAATTTGTAGTCTTCTGGTCAACTTTGAGCCTTACCTAACCTAACCTAACCTAACCTAACCTCACCAAATTCCAGCTAATGTAAACTAACCTCAATTAAACTGGTATAATATAAACCTCATGTGAGAAAACGAAATTTGGAGTCTCCTGGTCAAATTTGAGCCTAACCTAACCTAACCTAACCTCACTAAATTCCAGCTAATGTAACCTAGCCTCGATTAAACTGATTTAATAGCAACCTCATGTGAGAAAATGAAATTTGGAGTCTCCGGGTCAAATTTGAGTCTAACCTAACCTAACCTAACCTAACCTCACCAAATTCCCGCTAATGTAACCTAGCCTTGATTAAACTGGTTTAATATGAACCTAATGTGAGAAAACGAAATTTGGAGTTTCCTGGTCAAATTTGAACCTAACCTAACCTAACCTGACCTCACCAAATTCCAGCTAATGTAACCAAGCCTCGATTAAACTGATTTAATAAAAATCTCATGTGAGAAAACGAAATTTGGAGTCTCTTGGTCAAATTTGAGTCTAACCTAACCTAACCTAACCTAACCTAAGCTCACCAAATTCCAGCTAATGTAATTCAACCTCGATTAAACAGATTTAATATAAAACTCATGTGGGAAAACGAAATTTAGTCTTGTAGTCAAATTTGAGCCTAACCTAACCTAACGTAACCTCAATTAATTCCCACTAATGTAACCTAGCTTAGATTAAACTGATTTAATATAAACCTCATGTGAGAAAACGAAATTTGGAGTCTCCTGGTCAAATTTGAGCCCAAGCTAACCTAACCAAACCTAACCTAACCTCACCAAATTCCGGGTAATGTAACCCAACCTCGATTTAAAAAGATTTAATATAAACCCCCATGTGAGAAAACGAAATTTGGGGTCTCCTGGTCAAATTTGAGCCCCCCCTCCCCAACCTAACCTAACCTAACCTCACCAAATTCCGGGTAAAGTAACCTTAAATTTTTTTAAAAAAGATTTAATATAAACCTCATGTGAGAAAAGAAATTTGGGGTCTCCTGGTCAAATTTGAGCCCAACCAACCCCAACCTAACCCAACCTAACCTCACCAAATTCCCCCTAAAGTAACCTTTCCTTTATTAAAAATGGTTTAATATAAACCCCAAATTTTAGAAAAAGAAATTTGGAGTTCCTGGGCAAATTTGAGCCCCCAACCTAACCTTTAAACCCAACCTCACCAAATTCCCCCTAATGTAACCTAGCCTCCATTAAACTGGTTTAAAAAAAACCCCAAATTTTAGAAAAAGAAATTTGGAGTTCCCGGGCAAATTTAGCCTAACCAATTAAACCCAACCTCACCAAATTCCCGCTAATGTAACCTAACCTCGATTAAACTGATTTAAAAAAAAACCCCATGTGAGAAAACGAAATTTTGGGGTTCCCGGTAAAAATTTCCAACCCTTTAACCAATAACCTAACCTCACCAAATTCCCCTAATGTAACCTAACCTCGATTAAACTGATTTAATATAAAAAAACATGTGAGAAAAGAAATTTGGAGTCTCCTGGTAAAAATTTTAGCCTAACCTTTAAATTTAAACCCAACCTAACCTAACCTTTACCAAATTCCAACTAATGTAACCTAGCCTCGATTAAACTGATTTAATATAAACCTCATGTGAGAAAAGAAATTTGGAGTCTCCTGGTCAAATTTAGTCTTTAAACCCAACCTAACCTCCAAATTTACCAAATTCCAGCTAATGAACCTACCCCCGATTAAACTGATTTAATATAAACCTCATGTGAGAAAAAAAAATTTTGGGGTCTCCGGTCAAATTTAGCCCCAACCTAACCCCAACCTCACCCAAAATTTCCCGCTAATGAACCTAGCCTTGATTAAACTGGTTTTAAAATAAACCTCATGTGAGAAAAAAAAATTTTGGGGTCTCCGGTCAAATTTGAGCCTAACCTAACCCCTAACCTCACCAAATTCCCGCTAATTAACCTAGCCTTGATTTAAAATGGTTTTAAAATAAACCTCATGTGAAAAAACGAAATTTGGGTCTCCTGGTCAAATTTGAGCCCCCAACCTAACCTAACCTCACCAAATTCCCTAATTAACCTAGCCTCGATTTAAAATGATTTAATATAAACCTCATGTGAGAAAAGAAATTTGGGGTCTCCTTTGGGCAAATTTGAACCTAACCTAACCTAAACCTAACCTCACCAAATTCCCCTAATGTAACCTAGCCTCGATTAAACTGATTTAATAAAACCTCATGTGAGAAAAGAAATTTGGAGTCTCCTTTGGGCAAATTTAGCCCCTAACCCAACCTAACCTTAAACCCAACCTAAACCAAAACCCAAAGAAAACCCATTAAAATGGGGAAAAAACCAAAAATTTAGGAAAAACAAATTTATTTTCTTTTTGCTCCAATCCTAATTCCTGGGCCCGGGCCGCCGGGGAAACACCAACCACCCCCCCAAAAAACACACACACACACGCACGGACTTAATTTCTTCTTTCCTTCTCTCCCTTCCTTGCTCATGCACTTAAAAGAAGGATGTAAAAAATGAATATTTGTTTCCACTGGAACTATAGAAAT
>NW_027216095.1:7500-8564 GCF_042767895.1 Penaeus vannamei | reverse complement strand
ATAATAATAATAATAATAATAATAATAATAATCAAAATGATGATGATGATAATAATAATGATAATGATAATAATAATAATAATAATAATAAAAATGATGATGATGATAATGATAATGATAATTATAATAATAATAAAAACAACAATAATGATTATAATAATGACAATAGAAATAATAATAATTGAGGGTTTGCTGTGACAGGCTCTTGTTACATCAGTCAAATTGTGGCTTGTCTATTTATTGTGCTTCTGAACTACCCCGTTAGTACGAGGAATGGCCGGGGTTACCGTCCACTGGCGGTATACGGGAACCAAGGTGTGAACCATACAGAGTTCGAGGAGTTGTCGTGATCGACTGATAAATGACACTGTCGGCGAATACTCACAATGTCAGCCTCATATGGACCGGTTAACGCAGGTGAAGCATTTTGCGGGGCCAGGAAGTGCCGGTACGTTCAGGAAGCAACAAGTAGAACTCCATAAAGAAGCCCCAGAATTTCGGGAATTGTCTTCTCCCATTCACCTTCGACGCGAAACGTGTAAATTGTCTCGGTTTGAACAGAGTGAAAGTCGTTAGCCGTGAAAGCTGCTCCCAGAAGCTATGAAGGGGGATTGGGAGCCATAAATGCATTGATTGGGAAGTTTTTCCATCAGGGAACATTAAAGCGAAACAACCGATTGCTGCCACTTGCATTAAGTTAACATGTTCGTGATACGATGTTTATATATATATATATATATATATATATATATATATATATATATATATATATATATATATATATATATATATATATATATATATATATATATAAGTTTATATACTCGTGAAAAGTTTGTTTGTTTGCTTAGTCACAACTCTACCTTATTAAATGTTAATGCACATAATTAGTGGCGATGGTGACGGATAGTTTTATTTTGGATGTTTTATTTGCTCAATGATAAAAGATAAACATCATTTTAGAACCGCCAGTGGTAACGATGCAGCTTCCGTTCCTTATGGTCATGCTACTGAAATCTAACACCTGTTCCCAACAAAAAGGTCTAACATAAATAAATAAAATT
>NW_027216093.1:0-8557 GCF_042767895.1 Penaeus vannamei | reverse complement strand
TAAAAATAAGATAAAAAAGAAATAAAAAAAAGAAAAGAAAATGTTTTACAAGCGCAATAGCTTTACGTCAGGTCATTGCAGAAAAAAATAATAATAATACTAAAGAAAAACTAATTCTTCTGTATTCTCTTTCTTCTACACTCTACTCTTTCTTCTATGCCCGTCTCTTACTTTATTATATCCCCTTCTCTTGCTTTCTTATATGTCCTTCTCTTACATTCCTTTATGTCCTTCTCTTACTTTCTTATATACCCTTTTCCAACTTTCTAGAGATCCTCTAATAATAATGTTAATTTAAAAAAGTCGAGATTCTACTCACCATTCTGCAGCGAGGCACAAGCAGCTGTCGCCAGGAGTAGGATCGGAAGCGTCGCCATCAGGAGGCGAGTGAATCCTGCGGAGGAAGCGTTGCCTCGCGCCATCCCCGCCAGGATCGGGAGGTCACGGGATGGGAAGGAGGGCGGCCGGACGACCCGACGCTGCCGCACGCACTCGGTTCGCGGCCGACGGGGTGCGAAGGCGGGATACGCACAGAATTGGAAAGACCGATTAACCAGGGAGGTTTTTGTTTTTTTTTATCTTTCTTTCTTTTCTTTTCTTTCTTTCTTTCTAGATGTGTTTTTTTGTTTTTATTTTCTTTTAGTTTTTTGTCTTTCACTCATATTTTCTCATTATTTCTTCTTTTTCCAGTGAAGTGCGTACGTCACCTCTCTCAATTTCTCTCTCTCTCTCTCTCTCTCTCTCTCTCTCTCTCTCTCTCTCCCTCTCTCTCTCTCTCTCTCCCTCTCCCCCCTAGGGCTTAGGTGACGCACGGCCCAAGTATTCGAAGCTCTTGGTCAACAATATAGTTGCTGCAACGTAGGCTTCACTTGTACAAATATTTTCCGAGAGACTCCCGTTCCTCGTCGATGCCTCGGCCGGTCGCGTCTCGGAGCGTCACTTGATGAGGCGTTTTCTATTGTCTCCCTGTGTGTTGATAAAATTTAGAAGAAGTTATTAAAAAAATTAGAAGAAGTTATTAAAAAATTTAGAAGTTAGATTTTAAAAAGTTAGACAAAAGGACATTTAAATAAGGGAAAAAGTTCGATTCATTTTTCAAGATGTTTAGGCCAATGGCTCGAGTCGACTTCTGGCAGGGTGCGGGACGAGGTTTTGGTTTGGTTATTAATGCTGATGATGATGATAATGATAAATTATAAGTAATAAATTATAAATAATAAAGCAACAGAGGGTAATAGATGTGGATACGCGTGGATTTTTTTTCGTAAACGCGGGTACTTGTTCTGGTGGATTACGTAACGTGGAAGCGGATCTGAGTGGGTGGAGGAAGCGAGTACGTCGCCATGTGGAGGAGTAGGGGGAGGGTGGAGGATGGGAGGGGGAAGAGGAGGAAGAGGAGGGGGTGAAGGAAAAGAAAAAAGGTAGCGGAGGGGGCGGAGGAGGGGGGGGGGAGGGGAAAGGGGGGGGGAAAAAAAGAGAGGGGGGGGAATAAGGATAAAAAAGGGTGGAAGTAGGAGGGGTGGGGAGGGGGAAGGGGGAGGAGGGGGTGGATGGGAAGGGGAGAGGGAGGAGAAGGAGGAGGGAGGTATGATCGGGGGGGCGTTAAGAAAAACTTTCTCATTTTCTTTTTTCTCCCTTCTTTCTTCTCCCGTTTCTTTTTCTTCTCCTTATCTTCCTACTTTTTCTATCCTTCTCCTCTCCCTCCCCTCCTCCTTCCTCTCTTTGTCCTCTTCCTACTCCTTCTCATCATCGTCCACCTTCACCTCCACCTCCTCCCACCTCCCCTTCCACCTCCACCGTACCCTCAACCCCCACCTCAACCCCCACCTCCAACCCCACTCCAACCTCCGATTTCACCCCCACCCCCAACTTCCACATCAACCCCCACCCCTCACAGCATCTCCACCCCACCCCTATCTACACCTCTAACTCCACTTCCACCTACCCCATCCCCTTTCCACCTCTACCTCCCCCCCTTTACTTTTTTCCCCCACCCCACCTACCCCCTCATCTTCACCCCCACCTTCCTCTACCTCCCCCCCTATCCCCACCCCCCCCCTTCCCCGCCTCACCTCCACCTCCACCCCCCCCCCCTTCCACCTCTACCACCACCCAACCCCACCCCACCTCCATCCCCTCCTCCACCCCCACCCCCATCCCCACCTCCACCACCACCTCCCCCCCACCCACCCCCCTTCCTCCACCCCCTCCTCCACCCCCACCCCCTCCTCCACCACAGATATTCGTCTCAAAAGGTGGTTGGGTATAAGTGCGGGAGTCCCATTAGAAGAATGAGTGGATTGGCAGGATGAGGGAAGGGAGAGAAGAGGAGGGGAAAAGGGGGGAAAAAGAGTGATAGGGGGAGGGGAAAAGAAGAAGGGGGAGGGAAAAAAGGGGAGGAGGAGGAGGAGAGGGGAGGAGGAGGAGGAGGAGGAGGAGGAGGAGGAGGAGGAGGAGGGGGGGGGAGGAGGAAGGGAAAGGGAAAGGGGAAAAGGGGAAGGAAGAAAGAGGGGGAGGAAGGGAAGGGAGAAAGAAATGGAAGTAAAAAAAAAGGAAGGGGGGGGGGATGGAAAGGGAGAAAAAAAAGGAAAGGGAAAAATTGGAGGAGGAAGGGAAGGGAGAAAGGGGGAAGGTAAGAAGGGAAAAGAAGAGAAGAGGAGGAAAGGAAGAAAGGTGAAGGGAATAAAAGTTCATGTGACAGTTAGGGAGTTGAAGGGGAAAAAGGGGAAGGGAAGGAGAGGGAACGAAAAGAAAGAAGGAAGAAGGTGGGGGAAAGGCAAGAAAGGGAAAGGAAGAGAAGGGAGAGAAAGAAGAGGGAAAGTAAAATAAAGGGGAAGAAAAGAGAAGAGAGAGAGAGGGGAACGAATACAAAAGAAGTAGCAAAGGGAAGGAAAAAAAAGAACAAAACAGAGAAAAGGAAGTGATAAACGAAAGGGAATGAAACGGAGACGAGGAAGATAAAAAAGAGGGAGAAATAAGGAAAGAGAAGAAAGGAAAAAAAGGAGAAAAAGAAAGAAGGAACGAGAGAAGGAGGAGAGGGGAAGGGGAAGAACGAATGAAAAAAAGAAAAATCGTACCAAAGGAGAAAAAAAGAGACAAGAAAAAGAAAAACGAAAAGGAGAAAACATACAAAAAAATAGAAAGAGAGTCGAGCAAGAATACCACAGATAAGAAGCAGGTGAACGAAAGAGAAGAACAAGAGAGGCGGTTAAAGTAGTGGGTGTATCAAGGGTGTAAAAAATAATAAGAGTGAAGATGGTAGTGCGAGTGAGGAAAAAGTAGACAACTGGAAGGCGAGGCTGAGAGAATAGCTGTGGGGGAGAGAATGGGTGTGGCTCTTTGGAGGAACAAGAAGAGGAGGAGAAGCAGGAAGAGGAGGAGGAGGAGGAAAAGGGGGGGAAGAGAAAGAGGGGGGGAAGGAAAAGGGGGGAAGAAGAGGAGGAAGAGGAGGAGAATGGGAAAGAGGAAGAGGAGGGGGGGAAGGGAGAAGGGAGGAGAAGGGGGAAGGGAAGGGAAGGGGGAAGAAGAGGAGGGAAAGGGGAATAGGAAGAGGACGGAGAAGGAGAAAGGAGGCGAAGCAGGAAGAGGGGGGGGAAAGGGGAAGGGGGGGAAGAGGAATGGGGTAGAGAAGGGGGAAGAAGAGGAAGAGGAAAAGGAAAACAGAAGAAGGGGGGGGAAAGGGAAGGGGAAGGAAAACAAGAGGAGGAGGAGGAAAGAAGTGGAGGAAGGGGGGACAAGAACGAGGACGGCGAGGGCGAGGAGAAGGGGGAGGAATAACAGAAGGAGGAGGAGACAAGGGAGGGAGTAGGGAAAGAGCAAGCAGAATAAATGGAGGAGAAAGTGGAGGTGAAGTAGGAAATAGAAGGAAGAAGAGGGAAGGGGATAAGAAGAAGAGAAGGAAGAAAAAAAAGAGGCGAAGGAAGAGGATGGAAAAGAAGGTAGAGAGAATAAGAATGAATGAGTTGGAGGCTGAGGAGGAGGAGGAGGAGGAGGCAGAGGTGTGTGGATGGGAGCGTCGCGGCGAGAGAGAAAGAGGGAGATGGAGGCAGGGAGGACGAACGGGAGAAAGAACAGACAAAATGAAAGACGGAGGGAAAGACATATGAATAAGAGAGAAGAGTGAGATACGAAAGAAGGAAGAGCAGAAGAGAGAGAGAAGGAGGGGGATAGAAACAAAGAGAGACAAGACTGAGAGAGCGAGCAGAAGAGAGGAAGAGAGAATCCATAATGGAGAGAGCGAGGGCGAGAGTGAGGGCCCCCCACACCCCCCCCGCGCCCGGCCGGGCCAAGAACGAAGAGTGAATGACCGAAGGCCTTTCCCCCCCCTACCCCCATGACCCCCCCCTCCTTAGACTTCGACACAGCTCCGAAACGTAAACAAACCGTCGCGACAACTTTTCCCTCGTGATCGACGTCGATGTTGGGGCGGCCACGGGGACGAATCGCTGGGGAATCGCCCTTTTTGTTTGTTTTGGTGTTTTCTCTCGTTCGTATTCTCGTTGGTTTTTCTTTTTTCATTCGTATTCTCGTTTTTCTACTTCTTCTTCTTCTTGTACTTAGGTTGATTTTTTTCACTCGTTTCTCTTTTTCCTTTCTGATTTTTTTTTTCATTGTCTCATTCCTCTTCCTCTTCTTACTCTTACTCTCCCCTTCTCTTCCTTATCTTCTTTTTCTTCCTCTTCTTCCCCCGCCTCTTCCTCATCCTTCCCCCTTTTTTTCTCCCCTCCTCATCCCCCTTCTTCCATCCTATCCCCCCTTCCTCCCCCCCCTTCCTCCCTCCTCCAGTTGCATTCTCCCTACCTCCTACCTCCTCCTCCAGTCCCCCCCCTCCCTCTTCCTCCTCCAGTCCCCATTCCCCCTCCCTCCTACCTCCTCTTCCTCCCCCCCAAATTTCCCCTTCTCCCTTCCTCCTACCTCCTCCCCCTCCTCCCCCTCCCCCCCCCCCCCCTCCTCCTCCTCATCCAGTCCCCATTCTCCCACCCCTCCCCTCCCCCTTTCCCCCTCCCCTCCCCCTTCCCCCTCCTCCTCTTCCTCCTCCAGTCCCCATTCCCCCCCTCATCCTACACTCCTCCTCCTCCAGTCCCCATTCTCCTACACACCTCCTCCTCCTCCTCCTCCTCTCCCTCCACTCCCACAGCCTCCCTTCATCCTTATCATCCTTCCCACTCCTTTTCGGCCGAATCAACACACACCGAGATTCCCTAAAGAGCATTAAAGAACCATCAACGAAACCCTTTGTTTACACTGCGAGATACCATTACGCAATCTTGCATCGTTCCCTCATAAAATGTAGGCGCAGGAGGCGGTATGAGGTATTTGTTGGCGTGTGAGTGTGTTTTCAATGGGCGTGGGTGTGGCCTCGTGTGTGTGTATCTTTTTTTGTGTGTGGGTGGTTGTGGGTTTGTGTGCTGTGCGTGTGGGTGTGGGTGTTTGTGTTGTGTGTGTGGGTGGTTGTGTGTTGTTTATGTTGTGTGTGAGTGTGTTTTCAATGGGCGTGGGTGTGGCCTCGTGTGTGTGTATCTTTTTTTTGTGTGTGTGGGTGGTTGTGTGTTTGTGTGCTGTGCGTGTGGGTGTGGGTGTTTGTGTGTTGATTGTGTTGTGCGTGTGGGTGTTTGTGTGTGGGGGTGTTTTGTGTGTGTGGGTGTTTGGTGTGGGGGGTGTTTGTGTGTGTGTGGGTGTTTGTGTGTTTTTGTGTTGTGTGTGTGTGTGTGTGTTTTTGTGTGTTGTGTGTGGGGTGTTTGTGTGTTGTGTGGGTGTGGGTGTTTGTGTGTGTGTGGGGTGTTTGTGTGTTGTTTATTTGTGTGTGTGGGTATTTGTGTGTGTGGGTGTTTGTGTGTTGTTTGTGTTGTGTGTGTGTGTGTTTGTTTTTGTGTGTGGGGTGTTTGTGTTTGTGGGTGTGGGTGTTTGTGTGCGGGTGTGGGTGTTTGTGTGTGTGGGGTGTTAGTGTGTGTGGGTGTTAGTGTGTGTGGGTATTTGCGCGTTGTTTATGTTGTGTGTGTGGATGTCTGTGTGTGTGTTTGCGTGTAGATGGGTGGTTGTGCGTTTGTGTGTGTGCAGATGGGTGTTCGTGTATGTGTATTTGTGTGTAGGTATGTGTTGTGTGTGTGTGCGTGTGTGTGTGTGTTTTGTGTATCCGTGTGTATAAGAAAATACACAAATACACACATCCAACCGCGCCTTCGAGGCGCATTTCTTCCTCGCTTCCCCGTTCCTTCCCCCGGGGTGTACCCCCCCCTTGCATCTCTTAATTCTCCGGGGCTCCTTCCCCCCCTCTTCCTTCTCTTTCCCCCCCCCATCCTCGTTTGCTGGGCCCCTCGCTCGCCCTCTCTCTAGTCCCTCCCTTTTCTCCTGTTCTTATTTTGCCCGTTCTCTTCTCTCTCTCTCGCCTTCCCCATCTCTCCTTCCTCCCCCTCTCTCCCCCCCTTCTCCTCCTCTTCTTCTTCTTATCCTATATATTTCCTCCTCCTCCTCTCCTCTCCTTTTCCCCCTCCTTTTCCCTCCCCCTTTCCCCCCACCTCCTTCTTTTCCTTTCTTCTTCTTCTTCTTCTTCTTCTTCTTCTTCTTCTTCTTCTTCTTCTTCTTCTTCTTCTTTTTTTTACCTTTTTTTCCCCCTCCTCCTTTCCTCTCCTCTCCTCTCCCCCCCCTCCCCCCTCTTCCCCCTTCTCCCCCTCTTCGTTTTTCCTTTTTTTCTCCTTCCTCCTCCTCCTCCTCCCTCCCCCTTCCATTCACTTCCTCCCCACTCCTCTTTGCCTCACACCTTTCCCCCCCCACACCCCCCCCTCCCCCGTCCCCCCCTTCCCCTCTCCCCCCCCCCCTCCCCACCCATCCTCAAGGTCCACACCCCCACCAATCCCCCCCTTCCACCTCTCCTCTTCACCCTTTTTTCCCTCTTCTCTCCTTCCTTCTTTCCCCCTGCTCCCTTTTTTTTTTCTTCTTTTTCATCCTTTGTTTCTTCTTCGCACCTCTCTTCTCCACTTCCTTTTTTTCCCTGTCTTGCTCTTTCTTCTCTTCCTGTTTCTTTCTTATATCTTTCTCCTTCTCTCCACCCTTTTCCCTTACCTCCTTTCTCCACCTTCTACCAATCTTAAGTCTTCTCTCTCTCTCTCTCCTCTTTCTCTTCCACATCACATTTTTCTCCCTTATTCTCTACCTAATCCTTACCTTCCTCTCCATACCCTCTTTCACTCTTCCTCTTTCTCGTCTCTTGGTATTATCATCAATGCTGTTACTATCTCCACTTCTGCGGTATCTGCTACTGTTACTTCTACTATTACGGTGTCTAACACGAGTACTTCTCCTAATAGTATTGTCACTACTATTACCGTTGCTGCTTTTTATCGTTACTTCTCTACTAGTTACAATTTCTCCGTTTTTTTTTCATTTCCTTTGTCACTCTTTTTACCTCACTTTTGCTTCAACTTCCTATATCCAGCCATTCTTTCATCACAATCTTCCTCCTTTTACATCTCCTTCTCTCTGCCTCTTATTCCTCCTCCTTCTTCTTCGTCTTTCTCCTCCTCCTCTTTCTCTTCATCTTCTTTCTCTTCCTCCTCTTTTTTCATCCTCCTTCTCCTCACTCACACATTGTCTGGGTGAACCTAATTATTCTCCGTTACAATATTGGCCAGTCTTTTTAGCTTCCCTCTTACACTCTGTCTAATTCATTCACATAAATTTATGATAATGAGACACTGAGGAATTTTACGCTGATATCTTACTCCAGGGTCGCTTCTACGAGTATGTCGTAGTATCAGTGTGACAATAGATAGTAATAGATCTTATACGTAGATAGCCTTGGATGCTTGTCTGTGCATGTGTCTTTTGTGTTTGTAATTGCGATAAAAATACTCGTATCATCTGACGGGGATATCCTAATATTATCCTCGTCTACACGCACAGGAATATGTCACTGATAATATGTTTGCAGGACTTCCATGTATAATACATGTAAGGCTGTGTTTGTGAGTGGACGGATGGATGTGTCCTTTTATCTTTTTATGTGCCGCTTACATTCATCTCCTCTCTCTCTCTCTCTCTTTCTCTCTCTCTCTCTCTCTCTCTCTCTCTCTCTCTCTCTCTCTCTCTCTCTCTCTCTCTCTCTCTCTCTCTCTCTCTCTCTCTCTCTGTCACTTACACTCTCACTTTCTCTCCAGTCCACCTTGCCATTTTCAGGGAGAAATAGTGAAGGTATTTCTTATATATCGATATATACATACATACATAAATTCATATACACTTACATACATACATATCTGTCTACCTATCTATAACTATCTATCTATATCTATATATAAATGTACATCTATGTACATAGACATATATATAATATACATACATATATATATATATATATTTATATATATATATATATATATATATATATATATATATATATATATATATATATATATATATATATATATATATATATATATATATATATATATATATATATATATATATATATATATATATATATAGACACACACCACTCACACGCACACTATTTTTTATATGGGATAAAAATATATATATATATATATATTATTTTATATAT
>NW_027216086.1:7500-8533 GCF_042767895.1 Penaeus vannamei | reverse complement strand
CTCTCTCCCCTTTCACCCTCTCTCCCCCCCCTCTTACTTCCTTCTATCACTCCCCCTCTTTTTTTCTGTCTCTCTCTCTCTCTTTCTTTAATCTCTCTTCCTCCCTCAGTATACTTTTCTGTCTATCACTCTCTCTCTCTCTTTTTTCTTCCCTCCCCCTCAAAAATTTTCTTTTTCCCCTTTTCTGTCTCTCTCTTTTTTTTTTTTCTCCCCTCTTTCCCTCATTCTTGTTGTTTTCTCTTTTCTGTCCTTTCTCTCCCTCCCACTCTCTCTTTCTCTTTATCTCTCTCTCTCTCTCTCTCCCATTCTCTCTTTCTCCCTCTCTCTCTTTCTGTTTATCTCTCTCTCTCTCTCCCATTCTCTCTTTCTCTTTAGCCCCCCCCCCCCCTCTCTCTCTCTCTCTCTCTCTCTCTCTCACACGCTTCCCCTCTATTGTCTGTAAATTTATCTTTATCCTTAATTTTCAAAAAAGACAAAAAAAAACAAATCTTATAGTGTTAAACAAAAAATCTTTTTCTTCGTTCGTTTCTTGCGGCGTCTGCTGGTGCGGGAGCGTCGTAAAAGGGCTCTCGGTTCTGGGAAATCAGGGCGCCCTCGGGGAGTTTGTTCTGCCGACGTTTAATCAGTACCGGTTCATCCCTAACGATTTGTACCTGTGTGTGGGGTGTGTTTGGGGAGAGGGGAGGTGGGGGAGGTGTGTGTGTATGTGTGTGTGTGTGTGTGTGTGTGTGTGTGTGTGTGTGTGTGTGTGTGTGTGTGTGTGTGTGTGTGTGTGTGTGTGTGTGTGTGTGTGTGTGTTTAGCATCCTCATTCTCAACCATGGGAGCGCTAAGCTTTTCACATGGTTGCCCCTCCATCGAAGTGTTATGAAAGATCAATCCCCGCATTTGCGATGTTGCCAGATGATTAAGGTTATTGTTATTGAATATTTTCTTTCTTCAAATTTTTAGATGATTTTCTCTGGAATACTACAAAATTATTTCTGAAGGCAGGGTTTGCTTTTGTCTATCAAAACAAAACTGGCTAATGTTAT
>NW_027216084.1:5000-7500 GCF_042767895.1 Penaeus vannamei | reverse complement strand
CTCATGATTCATGCCTCACGCCTCATGATTCATGTCTCACTCCCTCATGATTCATGCCTCACGCTTCATGCCTCACGCTTCATGCCCCACGCCGTATGCTTCATGCCTCACGCCTCATGATTCATGCCTCACGCCTCATGATTCATGCCTCACGCCTCATGATTCATGCCTCACGCTTCATACTTCATGCCTCCCGACTCATGCCTCACGCTTCATGCCCCACGCCGCATGCTTCATGCCTCACGCCTCATGATTCATGCCTCACGCCTCATGATTCATGTCTCACTCCCTCATGATTCATGCCTCACGCTTCATGCCTCACGCTTCATGATTCATGCCTCACGCCTCATGCTTCATGCCTCACGCCTCATGCTTCATGCCTCACGCCTCATGCTTCATGCCTCACGCTTCATGCCCCACGCCGCATGCTTCATGCCTCACGCCTCATGATTCATGCCTCACGCCTCATGATTCATGTCTCACTCCCTCATGATTCATGCCTCACGCTTCATGCCTCACGCTTCATGCCCCACGCCGTATGCTTCATGCCTCACGCCTCATGATTCATGCCTCACGCCTCATGATTCATGCCTCACGCCTCATGATTCATGTCTCACTCCCTCATGATTCATGCCTCACGCTTCATGCCTCACGCTTCATGCCTCACGCTTCATGCCTCACGCTTCATGATTCATGCCTCACGCCTCATGCTTCATGCCTCACGCCTCATGCTTCATGCCTCACGCTTCATGCCCCACGCCGCATGCTTCATGCCTCACGCCTCATGATTCATGCCTCACGCCTCATGATTCATGTCTCACTCCCTCATGATTCATGCCTCACGCTTCATGCCTCACGCTTCATGCCCCACGCCGCATGCTTCATGCCTCACGCCTCATGATTCATGCCTCACGCCTCATGATTCATGCCTCACGCCTCATGATTCATGCCTCACGCCTCATGATTCATGTCTCACTCCCTCATGATTCATGCCTCACGCTTCATGATTCATGCCTCACGCCTCATACTTCATGCCTCACGCCTCATGCTTCATGCCTCACGCTTTATGCCCCACGCCGCATGCTTCATGCCTCACGCCTCATGATTCATGCCTCACGCCTCATGATTCATGTCTCACTCCCTCATGATTCATGCCTCACGCTTCATGCCTCACGCTTCATGCCCCACACCGCATGCTTCATGCCTCACGCCTCATGATTCATGCCTCACGCCTCATGATTCATGTCTCACTCCCTCATGATTCATGCCTCACGCTTCATGATTCATGCCTCACGCCTCATGCTTCATGCCTCACTCCCTCATGATTCATGCCTCATGCTTCATGCCTCACGCCTCATGATTCATGCCTCATGCTTCATGCCTCACGCCTCATGATTCATGCCTCACGCTTCATGCCCCACGCCGCATGCTTCATGCCTCACGCCTCATGATTCATGCCTCACTCCCTCATGATTCATGCCTCACGCTTCATGCCTCACGCTTCATGCCCCACGCCTCATGATTCATGCCTCACGCCTCATGATTCATGCCTCATGCTTCATGCCTCACGCCTCATGATTCATGCCCCACGCCTCATGATTCATGCCTCACGCCTCATGATTCATGCCTCACGCCTCATGATTCATGCCTCACGCCTCATGCTTCATGCCTCACTCCCTCATGATTCATGCCTCACGCCTCATGCTTCATGCCTCACTCCCTCATGATTCATGCCCCACGCCGCATGCTTCATGCCTCACGCCTCTTGATTCATGCCTCATGCTTCATGCCTCACGCCTCATGCCCCACGCCGCATGCTTCATGCCTCACGCTTCATGCCCCACGCCGCATGCTTCATGCCTCACGCCTCATGATTCATGCCTCACGCCTCATGATTCATGCCTCACGCCTCATGATTCATGCCTCACGCCTCATGATTCATGCCTCACGCCTCATGATTCATGCCTCACGCCTCATGATTCATGCCTCACGCCTCATGATTCATGCCCCACGCCGCATGCTTCATGCCTCACTCCCTCATGATTCATGCCTCACGCCTCATGCTTCATGCCTCCCGACTCATGCCTCATGCTTCATGCCTCCCGACTCATGCCTCATGCCTCCCGACTCATGCCTCACGCCTCATGCTTCATGGCTCACGCTTCATGCTTCATGCCCCACGCCTCATGCTTCATGCCTCACGCTTCATGCCCCACGCCGCATGCTTCATGCCTCACGCCTCATGATTCATGCCTCACGCCTCATGCTTCATGCCTCACGCCTCATGATTCATGCCTCACGCCTCATGATTCATGCCTCACGCCTCATACTTCATGCTTCACGCCTCATGATTCATGCCTCACGCCTCATGATTCATGCCTCACGCCTCATGCTGACTTCCTGGAGTTATGAACTACACAACCAAGGTATGTAAAGCTCTCTTTGACTTCAATGTCCTCGCCGCAAGCACGTACCGACTGAACAGGTTCTCCTAGCAAGT
>NW_027216083.1:2500-8511 GCF_042767895.1 Penaeus vannamei | reverse complement strand
TGACATTATTGTGGCAGATGCATCATAGAGTTTGAAGGTTCTCTTTTTTTACTTATGTTTCATATGATTTTGTTTATGTGTAGTTTTGTGTATTCTGACTTGTATTTTCGTTTTCATATACTTAATGTCACACAGGGGCAGTCAAAACACAACCACTAATGTTCACAGTGTTTCAAAAAACTGCTTCTCTCTAATACAGCCACTTATATAGAGGTCATTGGCCAATTTATAGACGTGTTTTGTAACTTCTATCATAATTTTGGTACTACAGTTACAGGCAGACACTTCATATTCTTCATGTGAAATCCTATATAGGATCTGTATTAAAAGGTAAATGAAAGTTGATTCAAGGAAAGAATTTTGTTATCTATAAGTCCATTTACATAAAAACACATTTGCATCTATGTATGTATATATATATCTGTATACATATTTCTATCATATCTATGCATCATTTCATACTTTTCTTATACAATAAATAATTATTCGGGAGAAATTTGTGTTGTTAAATTTTTCAAAAAGGCATGAATGAAAATTTATATCTCTTTACTGCTAGAGTTGTATTTAAAGCATTTCATTATATCTTGTGATATACATGTGTATGTCTGATGCAGATATGATGAAAGTTCATTGAATGCATTTGTTTCAGTGTGAAGATATCCATTCTCATTCATATCTTTTTTATGTTAATCATAATGGGTGCAAGTATTTCATATCTTTATTTAGATTTTGTTGACAACCATCATCAGCGTGTGTGAAGTATTGGCCATGAGTGAATCTCCAAGTGATATGCCAATTGACTTCATGTGAGGGAACATTCATCTTTGTGTCTAAAGTTATTCTGAGAGGGAAAGCAGCATCCAGCAGTCATGTCCTCATATATCCTTTTAAGGACAGGCACACCTTTAGCCATTATGATGTAAGGACGAATGACGTGTATACACATCATGAATCACGAATGGGTGGGCCAACTATACACAGCACACTATTGCATAAGGATTTATAGAGAATTCTGGCCCTGTCATGGTAGGGATATATATGTAAATATATATATATATATATATATATATATATATATATATATATATATATATATATATATATACATATATATGGCATAACGTCACACTCAAATATGTGCAAAATAATTTTTGCTCTTTGTGTGCAAACATGTTGAGAGTGCTTTTTATTTTGTTAGTTTGTAACTCGGTAGAAAGTGACACACTGGCCAGCCAAGCCGAGTGCAATACTCTAAAACATATTCCATGTATGCCTCAGATTTATATTTTCATTACTTATAAATTGTTTTATATATTTCTTGATATAAAATTCATAAGCATGTGTGTCTTTTTTTCCACTTTTGCAGTATGTGAATTATATGTCCACAATATAAGATTAATGATTGTTGCTAAAACAAGAGGGTAAATTTTTAAAATGTTATTAGTCATGTGATTACATATTGACTTCATTGGGATATCTTTCAAATCATGATTTATTCTTATATGATGAGAACAAATCTGATGATCATTTCTAGCACCAACTTTCACAAACTTGAAATCCACAAATATACATATATATGTGTATATATATGTTTATATGTGTGTTTACATATATATACACACATATATGAATATTTATATATTTATATACACATATCCAACCCATATTTTGGTAAAATCTCCAGAAATTCACACTATCTAAATCCCCAACTTTATTCAATAATCCAAGTTGCCATGTCTAGGCATGCATTTCGGGCACTGCCTGAGGGGACGGTTCATTCTCTGCGCCCAACATCTCCCGGCAACCAGTCTCTTCACTTCAGTATGTACGGCAAGAGAGAGCTACATCCATTCCTTAAAGAATAAACAAAATACCTTTATATCTCGCAACACCAAACTTTCCTTCGCTTCTTTCTGTTGTCTGGATGGCCTGGTTTCTAATCACTTTTTAGTGCATTTGGGGCACTTGATGGGTTAACATATTGAGCTGCGATAGTCACTAACGTCTATTTCTTCTACACAGCGACTATATTGTGTTTAGAAATGACCTGATCAGCGCAGCACTGAAAACGAATAACTACTCAGCGGCGCTTTGTCAGGGAATGCCAAGTCGCGCTGTTGAAAGTCATATTTTTTAACAGAATAAAGTAAATAACTCTCAAAACACATTTAATAATTTCGATAATTAAAACAAATGCATACAGTACATGAATTAGGAAAATAGATGTTGAAAATGACAAAATTATTGTTTTTACAGTTTTAATGATTGTGTACGTAATGAAGGTTTGTATATTGGGTATTTTATTTAAATAATATGATCAATAAAATAAATATGGTAAAATGAATAAACAATATGACAAATGTTTAGGCATAGTAATAAGGGAACTAATTCACAGATTGCAGTAATGAGTTCATAGTTATGTTTTCCTTCGCGATTTCGATATGGCGTTGGTCGATCTCTCTTCTTTGTCATGTATCCTTCATTTTCGATTCGTGTGCCTGTTGCCATGGATGAAATGTCTCATTTTACGTCAAGGTAATAATTTTATACCCTTTATTATTATTATTACTATTACTATTATTTATTATTATTTCCTTTTTTTTTACTGTATCTCTGACTCTCTTATATGACCTTTAATGTCTAGCACATTAATTTGTTTTAACCATTACAAGACATGCTAATGGTGCAAAAACAATAGAGCACAATTCACCGTAAATGTGAATATTGAAATGTAAAAGTCCCCCCCTATGTCGTTTTCTCTAAAGGATTTACTCTTGAGCGTGGGAATCAGGCGATCCGGATTCACTTACGTGAACGTCAACAAAGTGAAAGAGCCAAGCGAACGTGTTGTTTACTGCAGTGTCAATATTAAGTGGTTAGTATATTACAAAGTTGTTAGTACATTATTAGTTTTATTTTATTTTTACTATGAAAACTCCGAGAGCAATGTGGAGTGGCGGAAGGAAATAGGTAAGTAGAATAATTGATGAAGAAGGCAAGGAGGAAAGCGAAAAAAACATTTGATATTTCGAAGCTTTGTAAGTGTTAGAATGAAAAGGATTGTGAGTAAAGAAAAGAGGGAATGCCGAATCTAGAGATAATCAGATACTATGTCAAGAAGCAGAAGACAATAGAACTTGATAATCTGTTAATTATCCAGATCACAGTTGCTACAATCACTGTATTAGGTAAAAAAAATCTCCCTCTTCAATTATTTTTGGAAGATAAGAGTTGGAATTGATTCTTTGTTTGATTAAAAGTCCTAAAAAAATATTTTGTTATGTCACAATATGTTTTGAGGAGATTGTTGGTATTTACAAGTGTAAAGTGGAATAAAGGTCATATGAGTGCTTGAATTGCAACTCTTTTATTTATAGATTAAATTCTTATTTACCTAGAGTTTCTAGTGATTATGTACATTATAAAGGTTTGTATATTGTGTATTTTATTTGTAGATTATGATAAATGTTTGAATGGCACCTGAATGACTGCTACTTTTAGACAAAGGTTGTCGCTCCTGATGGTGCTCCAGCAAAGAACAACAATGTTGCATGTTGAATGTGGGGACTTCTGAGGTAATTACAAAGGAAAGGAATTTTTTTCCTATATTTTTCACCTTATCCTCTACAATTTCTTTGGATTAGTGGGGATTTCTTTATTTTTGGGGGGGAAGGGGAGAGGGCTCCAGCATGGGACCTTCTCTGATGGACATATTTCTCAGGCTGAGGGCTCTATTCCAGACCCCTTTCATTGGCTGTGATTCCTTGTAACCCAAAGTAAGAGTAAATAATCATAATTTACAAGAGGCTGGATGGAGATCTGTCATTTCATGAGGAAAATTGGGGAGATTTATTTTTAATGTCAAATTTGTACTGTTGCTTACGCATTGGGTACTCTGAGGCTTTTGGGTAAATCTTTATAGTAAGGATACAGTAATAGGACTACCTGAAGATGACATTATTGTAAATGATAATGATTTGCAGTCATTGGTATAAAAAAAACTGTATTACACTCTATTATTGTTATTCACATTGATATCAAAAGGTAGACCAATCAGGTGCAAGGGTGTGTAGATCCAACCAGTATTGGGCTTTCTCCTCTATTTATGTATAGCATTTGCACAAATATTGCCGTAGAAGAAAAGTGTCTTGGTTTGTATTGGTCTATCAAATTATAAAGGTTTTATCTCCAAAGTCAGGCACTACGTCATTCTGCATATTGTCCAGTATTCTATTTGTACATTATGATGTTTGAATGGCACATGAATGACTGCTACTTGCAGATGGTCCAACCAACCAAAGGAGATCTAGGTCATGCCCCTGGCATTGATGTTCATGGGTGTGAGAGTTCACATTCTTTACTGGTTATATACAGGCTCCCGTTTGCTTATTTCACACGCATGAGCAGATACATGAGCGCATAAATTATTGAGCAGAGAAATATATGGAAATGAGATTGAAGGCATGAAAGTGGGAAAGATAGATAGTTTAATGTGAGGACATACATTTGATAGGTCATAGAAAATGCATTGCACGTCATTACATGACCATTGAATATATTTCGAGATAGACAAACACAAAGTTGCAGATGTTTAACAAAAGTAAACTTCCAGTTTTAACATAGACTATTTATAATTGTGTCAGACATACACAACCAGGTAATGGTGCTGCAATTATTACCATTGTTGCTGTTATCATTATGTATATGGATGTTATTATTAGCATTATTGATAATATCATTACTATGTATGTGATTATTATTATAATTATCATTATCACTATTGCCATTTTCATTAAGATTATTATTAATGAAATATTTGTTATTATCAATATATGTTAATTGATATTATTATCAATTAATAATTAATATTATTATTAATATTATTTGTTAATAATTAATAATATTTGATAATAAAGATTACATTTATTTGTCAATAATTGTTATTATTATGTTTCTAATGAATATTGTTAATAATAACTATTTTTATCATTATTTATTAATATTATGATTATTGTTTCCATTATCATTGAGATTAATAATATTGACATTATCTTTTTTATTATACTTATTAATCTTTTATCATTATTTTTCTTTTTATAGATATATGCATCATCATTATACCTATTATTGTTATTAATATTACTGTGATTTAAAACTAATGAAGGCAATGCTAATGTTATTTTTGATATAAAAAAAATATTCATATTTTTATCAATATATGATCATCATTATCATTATTGATGTTAGTGTTACTGATGTTAAGACTATAATTGTTATCATAATCTCTGTTATCATTATCATCTTTTTTATTATCATTATTTTTTATATTTCTATATCATTATTACTAATTGTATTATATGTATTACTGTCATTATTAGTTTATTATTGTTTTTATTATTATTTTTATCTTTTTTATTAACATTATTTCAACTGTTATAAAAAAGATATATCAGTTTCATTATTTTCATAATTTGCTTTATCATTATTATCACTTATCACTGGGGATGTTCTCATCTATCTCCCAAACAGTATAACATCACTTCATATCTCACCTGAAGTCATAAGATATGCGCTGTGATATCTCCCATCCTCATTCGCCAAAGTAGGGACCACGAAGTTTTGGATAAACCCGTTTATTGTAGGGTTTGTAGAGAGAGTCTCTTCTATGTCTGTTCTTTATTGTTGCTAAGCCAAGAGGGGTTACATACATCGCCGCTAGGGCATACATTTGATAGGTCATAGAAATGGCAGTGCGCGTCGTTACATGAGTATGACATACATAATAAATGTTAGTTGATTTATACATAGGAACTTTATAGTGTTCATAACATATATCAATTAGTGTATGTTAATACACAACAATCATCTCTCTTATTAGCAATATTTTTTATGTTTTTATATCATTATTATTACTATTATATACCTGTTATTAATCTCATAATTTTTATCATTGTAATAATCATTATCATTGTATTACCATTATTATTATTTCCAAGTTAATCATTATATCC
>NW_027216082.1:0-5000 GCF_042767895.1 Penaeus vannamei | reverse complement strand
CATTCATCTGATTTCTTCCATAGTTCAAGATTATGAGAAATATGAAGACAGGAGAGCGATTTATTCGTTTTCTTGATAAAACTTTAAAATTTATTAAATTTATTAAAAAAAAATTTATTCTTCTTGATAAAACTCTGAGAATTGGCGAATGTGGAGACGTTTACGATTAAGATGTAAATTCCTGATTGCCTCTGAAAGTCCTTGAACTCACAAGTTCATGCGCTAATATATATATATATATATATATATATATATATATATATATATATATATATATATATATATATATATATATATATATATATATATATGTGTGTGTGTGTGTGTGTGTGTGTGTGTGTGTGTGTGTGTGTGTGTGTGTGTGTGTGTGTGTGTGTGTGTGTGTGTGTGTGTGTGTATCAGTGAACGAACGTGCGAGCTCAAGGATTTTCAAAGCTAATCTGCATAAATGTTTGTGTGTATCTGTAGCTTAACATATATCACATCCAAAACTAAACCTTGTATTATTCATATGAGTCACTCCTTTAATATATGAACTCCGTTTTCTCTCATAACTCCTGCCAGTCGGATATCAGAGGAGCGCAGAGGGCGGGCGGCCAATCCACCATTTATCATCTTTTTATCTCCCAACTGCTTTGCTCTGGGGACATCCAGCGCAGAAAATTATTAATAATATCCTGTCGACATTCGGTCACAACGAGCCACGGTGGTTGGCTTACATCATTATTGTATCATAAAACTGCTATAAAGCGCTGATGTTGATGTAGTCTCGGCGCAAGATTGGCTATAAACTTATATATAGCGGTTGTAGTGTTTTTTTTCCCAATTTTAACCTGTTCATAAAAGTGAGTCTTGCAAGAGAGGAATGAATGTATTATCACTACATCTAGAGGCGGTTTATAAGGGTCTTTGTTGGTCAAGGATATAATACATTACTCCGTATGTTGGCAACTATGAAGACTTTTTTATATATAAAGTAGGATTAAACAATTACTGATGCATTCCTGATAACTTTTTCTTTTCTGTTTTATTTTCTTTTGATGCAACACACGTGTACACATTGTATAACAAAGGGGACGGTATCTTTGCGAGGCACTTGCAAAAATATATTAGCCATGGCTTGAATACTGTAGACTGACCACGTGGGGTGTCTCTATATAGTTATATTCGGTTATATTTAGTTAGGGTTCGATATCTGTTGCGTGCAGCTAAAAGGTAGAATAATAGTCTTTCAAGGTCGGTTGCAATATGTTACGTCTGACGGTTTCCTCACTGATATAACACCAGATATGGTATTGATGGATACCATTCTCTCGTAGATTGTGGATAAGAATTTTCGCTTTTCCCTCCTAACCCTCGACTTAAGGGCAGCGAGAACGCACCTCCTCGTTTTATTCTGAGACTGGCAACTCTGACTCACTAAATAATGCAAGGTATAGAGCATGATAATATAAGAGTGAACGTGTGTAAGATAAGAGAGAGAGTCTGACACTGATATCGTGGTGTTTGCCAACAAGAACCCCGGGTGGCTGCAGACGCTCTCGAAGCTTTTTCTTTGGGGTTTCTGATAAAATGCGTCGCTGAAACGCCAAGGGACTTGTATCGGTGGCAGGTATCTAGTTTATCATTATTTCTTATAAAAGATAAGTTCTTATATAGTTGCAGCTTATATAATTATCAATTATTTACTTCCTTAACTGAATGGTAGTAGGCAGGCTTTGATACATATGGGATGTGATCAAACTATCATAATATATATATATATATATATAAATATATATATATATATATATATATATATCAATATACTTATATCAGTATATATTTATACATTATACTTAACACATTTAAGTTTATGTTTCTTGTACATCAGTTGAAATGAAACAAAGTTCTCCAGCTGTTCACCTACTGGAGTTTTTTTACGTCTGATATGCGGTCATAACACAATTTCCAGATTTACAATATTAAATCAGTATATCTTCTAGTTATATCAAATGAGATGGAGCAGGTCCATGGCTCAGAGCATCTCACACGAGGTGTCATGCAAGCCTAGGTTAAGATCTACAAGTTCTCACTTCTGTTCATTGCAAAGTTTACTCACATTCCCCTCTATATGGCATGCATCACCCACTTGCTGGGACCATTCAGCCACGTTTTAAAGTATAGTTCTCTATTTACCACCCTGGCTAACTGCTCAGGCGTGGGCAAGCTGCGGTGCTTTTGAGGCATGATCATTGTGCTATATAATAGTATTACATTGGAGACAGGCTATATAACATTATTAAAATATGTGCTATAGCAGTTAAAAGAAAAGAAAAAATACTCGTCTACCAAGCCGACCCTTTAGTTTAGTTTAGTCCTTTATTTACCACCCTGGCTAACTGCACAGGCGTGGGCAAGCTGTAGTACATTTGATACATGGTCAAAGCATTATATAATAGTATTACAGAATAAATCTATATCATAAAATTATTACGGTCTAAAATATATCATTTAAAGGAAAAGAACGATCAGTAATTTATCTACTCATCTGTCAAGCCGGCATACGGCTTGGGCGTGGAAAGGCAATGTAACATTTGATATGTGGTCATGTGATACTACATTCCAAATTTAGGATATAACATATATCTTCCAAGACATCAGATGATATGAAGTAGTTACATAGTTCTCCATACCTCATGCTAGGTGGTCTGAAAGGCTGTATTACATGGCACTCTGAGATATAATGTACAAGTGTTCGCTTATATTCTTCATTGCATAATTTACACTTCGTTTCTTCAACATTACAGGCTGTACTGACCTGCCAGTACAATCTATATCCCAGCCTGATTCTTGCGGTCACAATATCACACTGTCTTGTTCTTGTTTTGTATAAACCATAGATGAAAACCTTGCATAAACCTGTCATAGTGCTTTATGCTACAGCTTTCAGGCCGTTGAGAATTAATCAAGTCAGACAAGTCCTCTTTGAAGGAAGTTTTAATTATGTGTGAAATCCTAGCAAGAGGTACTCCAAGATCTATATCAACACTTTGCTTGTCACATGCTGATTTTGCTAGGCGGTCAGCATGATCATGCCTGTGGATTCCAACATGCGATGGTATCCACACAAAACGTATATCATGGCCTCGTTCTTTTGCACGATACACATTTATCCTTATGTCATTTGCAATATTTCCTGCACCTTTGCCTAGTGTGTGCAAAGCCTGGAGAGCACTCTGTGAGTCGCAGAAATTTACCCCTGACCCGTGATTTAATAGAAATTCCGTAGCTATGAGCAGTCCTGCCAACTCAGTTTGCGTAGTGCTAGCCCAGTCATGAACCCGCCTACAATCCTGGTGCTGCAAAATATTGTTTTTATATACGACAAAAGCGCATCCTGCTCTACTCCTAGACTGCAAGGATCCATCAGTGTAGCATTCATACGCATTGGGCATAGTTTCAAGGTGCTCATTGATAATTGCTAAAGCATACTGCTTAAGTACAGCAGGGAGGACATTGTCTTTTTTTGGGGCAGTCGTATAAAATACACTTAGGTCCGACATTTTCCACGGTGGAGCAGAACGTCCATGTAGGGTCTTAGTTATGGATATGTTCAGCTGAGACAAGTGCTTACATGTTACTTGTTGCCATGGATTTGAATTTGAATCGATGTTGCCATTCAAAGTTAGCTCCACTATTCTATGTTTTAGTTGTCTTTGGAACTCTGTACAATAGAGGGGTTCTCTTATTGCTTTGACGCTAAAAGTGGTGTTTATGTATAATATTCTTTCATAGACAGACGGCAAATTAAGTTCTGATCTCATATTCACAATCCTCGTTGTCTTAGGGGCGCCGAGAATAAGCCTCATGGCCTCATTTTGTACAATTTCTAAACTAGCCAACTCTGCGTCTACCAAGCCGACCCTGATAACCTAACACGGCAAAGTCACACCGTAGAGTTTCTCGAATTTGATTTCATTTTGTGTTCGCTTTTATGCAACTTTAATTATACATGGTAGATGGGTATGAGAGAGAGGGAGAGACTTCTCTGAATATATGTTACTGTAAATAAGACAATAAAAGCAGGCTAAACTACTAGTCAAATGTAGGATCCGTCTTACTGTAAGCTGAATTAACAAATCTCATTAACGCCAAAAATATGTCAAAAAGGGGTGAAAATGAAGAGTGAAGATTAAATATGTATGCATTGCTTGTCTCTCGTTCCTCCCTCCCTTACATTATCTCTCCCTTTCTCTATCTCTGTCTCGGCGTGTGTGTGTAGAGGCCCAAGGAGGCCCCAGAGGAGGCCGTCCTCGAACCCGAGATGGAGGCCCCGGAGGAAGCCGTCCTCGAGCCCGAGATGGAGGCCCTGGAGGAAGCCGTCCTCGAGATGCAGGCCCCGGAGGAGGCCGTCCTCGAACCCGAGATGCAGGCCCCGGAGGAGGCCGTCCTCGAGCCCGAGATGGAAGCCCAGGAGGAAGCCCGAGGAGGAGACCCAGGAAATCCCCCAAGAGGCCGAGGAGGAGACCCAGGAAGTCCCGCAAGAACCCGAAAAGGAGACCCAGGAAGTCCCCCAAGAACCCGAGAAGGAGACCCAGGAAGTCCTCCAAGAGGCCGAGAAGGAGACCCAGGAAGTCCCACAAGAGGAACTCGCCCAAGAGCCCGAGAAGGAGACCCAGGAAGTCGCCCAAGAGGCCGAGAAGGAGACCCAGGAAGTCCCACAAGAGCCCGAGAAGGAGACCCAGGAAGTCGCCCAAGAGGCCGAAAAGGAGACCCAGGAAGTCGCCCAGCTCACCCATGCATTTATTAGCGTGCAAAAGTATTAACAGCTCTTTACAAATTAAAGTATTAAGAGCAGATATAACAAAAAATGTGATCAATCTGATGTTGTCATTTGGAGGGATCTTTTGGAGTGAATGTATGGCTGAAAGGGAGTCCGTCATTATATATATGTTGTTGTTCACTAACTGAATGCTGTAATTAAGGGCATCTTTGATTGCAACCAGTTCTGCTTGCAA
>NW_027216081.1:0-2500 GCF_042767895.1 Penaeus vannamei | reverse complement strand
ACGACGGCGTTCTACAATGATTCGAAGCGCCAGAATACGGTCTATTGTTGGCTTACCAAAAGCAAATCCAGATTGCTCTGACCTCTGGTGCCTCTGATGTGTCTTAGAAGGACGAGTGAAAAATTTGCCTGGTAAGCATCGATAATTGCTGCAGTCCCATTGATCCCCTTTACACCCCTTAACAGGGGTGTAAAGGGGGATTGGTACCAGACTGCCAGATGGCAGCCAGGACAGCATGCAAACCCTGCCTTTAACATTTTAACTGGGATGCTGCAGAAACATGCTGCTTTACCATTCTTCAGCTTGACTACCTGCATCTAAGTTAACTGTAAGTGGATCAACCAGGTACAACTGCTCAAAATACTCAGCCCAATGTTCTTGCACCCCAACAGGATCGGAGATGATCTGCGCACTTACTGAGCGAAATGCCACCTGGGAGGAGGGTTCTGCAAGACTCCTAATAAACTGTTTCTTGTCCCTTCTCGGCAGTGCAAGAGTCCTGTGCACCAGGGGATGATGCAAATTGCAATCCTGTCTGACAGCCTGGGTGACAAGCTTTTGTGACCCAGTATTTCCAAGACAAAATACTGTATTGCTCTTGGCCGTTCACCAATCGATTTTTGAGCTGCATCTTTTTACGCTTGGTTTCCCACAGAAGCGCAAGGTTCATCAGGTTGCCGAGTACTACGAAATGAGCAGAGATTGCCTTAGTAAATGTCAAGGCACACACTCCCACTCTGAACATACGCACATAAAAATCCCTAGGAGTTCATTGGACCGACCGGAAGTTTTGAAGGAGGCCACAACTAATCTATCATAAGTGTCACAGAACTCGGCACTGCAGTTCTGTAGGATCCTCCAACGCATTACCTGCATCGTTGTACCGTGTCCAACAATGTAGATCAGAGTGCTGCTATCAAGAGCCAGTAATCCCTAATTTCTGGGATCTTGCAGTCCCAGAAAAGGAGGCTATTCTCGCACCAACTCCTGAACCATAAGAACTGACAGACATCTCATAGGCAGCTTGATTGCAGCCAGATACTGCATTGAAGTCACCCAGAACAATATGAATATCTCGCCAAGGATAACTTTCCCTCACAGATGCGAGTTTGGTGTAAAACATCTCTTTCATATCAAGTTACAAACATCCGTAGTACCGTGCACGGCAAGACATGAAGCCAAATGCAAGCTTCAGTCTCAATACCATTGACCGGAGTAACCTCTGCTAACGAGGGCAGAAGTCTGCTGGGGATGGCTATGGCTATTGCTCTCTAAAGATGGTGACCATTGCTGCAGACCAACCAGTAATAGGTGTAGTCATGCACACTGATTGTGCAGCTGTCACGTCTTCTCATCTCCGAGAGAGCAGCCAGCCTCAACTCCCAAAAGTCCCAGTTCCCTTGACAGTAGAAGCCACCGATCATTCTGTTGGAAAGAGTAGACGTTCTAACCCCAAACATTAACATTTCACTTGAGGTTAAGCCTTGGGCAGTCACTCTGGATGAGCGACACCTCTGCAACCCCCGCCGGCGATGCCCCATGTAGTAAGAGAAGGGTGACTGCAGTTCCTCTAGATAAATAGTGCCCTGGGGCTCCTTGTCTATATATCTATATCTATATACATATATAAATCTAGGACTTGGTATATGCACACACACGCACATACACACACACACACACACACTGTAGACACTAAATCAAACTATTTCATTGTGAAACACTATATTTGCAAGAACCGCATTGTAAGAACCAACCAAGGGAGCACTTGTCCCCAAATCAACTGCAACAGCGCTCAGTAAAGGGCAGCATCCAGGTGCTTTGGTCTGCTCTCTCGGCGTCAACGTGATGACTGGTGGGAATCCAGGTGACGTTCATGATGGCGATTGTCAGCGCCACTTGGTCATCGCGGTAACTGTTGAGGGGGATTTTGTTCCATCATCTTGAGCGGCGTAATTATTTCAGTGGCTGTCGTGTCATGTCATCGTCTCAGCAGCGAAGATATTGGTTAAGTGACTGAGTCATTCGTGTCAAGTGTTGGTGGGCGGAATTTATGTGACAATGAGTCAGATTTATCTAGGATTAATATGCTGTCATATGATGATGTTGCTTGTAGAGTAGTGGTGGTCTGTGTCTGATTACAGGAATTCGTGACTGACAACTAAAAATGACATGACTAATATAAATGATCAGCGCTAATTGCAAATTCTTCTTTTATTCAATGGCAAAAGATCAGACCCTTGACATGAATGGCAGCATCGAAACAATTCGCGTGTCATATTTATGTTGCTAGTTAAGGATCTGTAAATTATGTTTATGAGAAGGTAATATTTGGGGATTAGAAACAACAGTACTTGTTGGTTCTATGAAAATTCATTTTCAGGAGTTTTGATGTCGATCACTGTGATTCCTAATTCGCATTTCACACTTCTGGTAATATCAACCTATATGCACGGAAATGCCTTTTTTGGAAAATGAATGTGTGAATTCCTATATTTCATGT
>NW_027216079.1:5000-8500 GCF_042767895.1 Penaeus vannamei | reverse complement strand
CTCTCCTCTCTCCTTCTCTCTCTCCCCTCTCTCCTTCTCCCCCTCCCCCCCCTCTCTCTCTCTCTCTCTCTCTCTCTCTCTCTCTCTCTCTCTCCCTCTCTCTCACTCTCTATTTCACACGCACACCATTATCCCCTAAAATCATCGCATATACCTCACCTTCTTCGTCATCTTCCTTCTCTTCTCGCACACGGCTTTGTAAGTGCGGATAATTCTCACGTTCAGGTACACGAGGACCAACGCCGGCAGGAGCTTGAAGAAGAGTTCCAGGATCCACTTGTACACTTGGAACCAGATGGAATCCACCAGCCACTCGTTCCTCTCCTTCCTGTGTATCAGCTCTCCTGTGGGATGACGCGGCGGGGAGGAGGAGCTTCAGTAAGTGGTCTAATGGTCGTTATAGTTGTCTGAGATAAGGGGATTGGGTAGTTTGAGGAAGAGGACGCGGTGGAGAGGAGCTTCAGTAAGTGGTCTAATGGTCGTTATAGTTGTCTGAGATATGGGGATAGGGTAGTTTAAGGAAGAGGACGCGGTGGAGAGGAGCTTCAGTAAGGAGTTATAGTTGTCGTTATAGTTGTTCGTTATAGTTGGTTGAGATAAGGGGGTGGGGGTGTAGTTTTAGTAGGAGGATACGAGGTATTGAAGAGGGTAAGGGTAGTGTTGGTTTAAGAGACGGGGAGAGGTTTAATTGGTTAGTTTAAGAGTTATTGAAGAAATCGTAGTAGGTCATAGTTTATAGTATGTTATTGAAAAATAATAATAGTAGTAGCAGTTTAATATATGGGATGAGGAATCTAAGTATAAGGATAAATTTTTTTTTAAAGAAATGGTTGTAACGGTAGTAGTTTTTTTTTTTTTTTTAATAGACGGAGAGGAGTTTAAAGTATGAGGGTACAAGTTATTTTAGAAATCAAAGCAATAGTAGGTGTAGTTTAAGACACGGAGGGAGAGGATCTTAAGTATGAGGGTATGAGTTACTGAAGAAATAGCGATAGTAGTGGTAGTTTAAGAGACGGAGAGAGTCAGGATAAGAGGTTTTATAAGAAAAGATAACCATATAACAATAGAACGAAAGAAATTATCTTCTATATTAAGTAGCAGTAGTGAAAGAGAGGGTAGTTCAAGCATTAGAATACAAGTTTATTGGAGAAATGTAAACACTGGATCAAAAGTGAAGCCTATCTTTTCGATATCAATGAATAATAATAAAATAGACGGGAGATTAATTAAAGTAATTCGGGTAAGAATTAATAAAGTATTGACTGTAATATATTTCTATTATTTAGTAGTAGCAGTTTGAGAGACGTTGAGAGTAGTTTCAGTAATTAAGATAATATTTAATGAAGAAATTATAAGAAAAGAACTGTTTCTTTTTTTTCTGATAGTACCATGTGTACATCGGAAATATTATCAGTTCAGGTGATAAAATGCAGAAGATAATACTTTGCGCAGAAACGGCAATAAAGTTATATGAGGTTAAAAGACCATCTCATGCTCGTCATATCTTGTTCTCCTCATTGTAAAACAGCGGATGAGGCTCAATAGCTCTTCACTCGTTGATAAGAATACTGTGTTTGCTTTTCTTATCAGGAATCCACATAACCTGGTTTTATATATATCATTTCTTCTTCATCTTTCGTTCAATCCGGTAATATTACTAAAATGAGAGACAGCTTTTGAACTAAATTAATAAGACTTTATTCCTAACCCCTAAGAAAATGTCAGAATTTTATAGAAATTCTATAGATTTCTATATTTTTATAGAGTATATAGAATTGCTATAGAATGCCATTAAAAAGTTCTATTAATGTATTCTATAGAAATACCATAGAGTTTCTATAGAAAGTCCTGAATAGAGTCTATAGAGCTAATTTTCTATAGAGTTTCTATAGGAAAGTTATAAAGGTCATTTTCTGTTGATCACTCAGTAAATCCCAAACCGGTGGCATCACATGATAAAGGTGAATGAACTGAACAATTAATTGATTGCTCAAGAAGTGAATTTGAAAGCACTATGTGAGGACACTTTTAACTGAAATCGAACTTCATTGAGAAGTAACACGCCAAAACTGTAGTTATGGATTATGAAATCATTTATTACAAATTCACATGCTTCGGCCTTTGCCTAGTATAACTGTCACGATCATCAGTCGATGACATAACTGTGATAAAAAATCTACGCAAATTCAGCTATTGCAAATAAATGAGTCCATTTAACCTAGAGTTAAGAGATAATTAAACGTGCAAGATGGCGACAAGAATTTCCTATACATCACGTTTTCTGGATTTTTTTCTTTGCAAAGCTTGCTATACATTATAAAGATAGCATACAAATTGACTGTATCAATGTGGTTGTGGAAAAATGATAAATCTATTCTTGAATAAAACAGTGTAAGCTTTGGTGGTATTTGGCAAATTTTCTTAGATGCCAAATCCCGCTACCAGACGTTTTTTTTATTTATTATTATTATTTTTTAATTTGTGTGTTAACGAGTTATGGTTCTAAATATAATATGTTAGAGGTTGTAGAATGTAATTACTGGGTATAGTAAGGTATTAGACTTTATTTATGTGCAATGCAGTGACATTGAGGGATATTTCGTTTTTCTCCAGGTTTTCAACTGCCAAAATGTTACCATTATTCGATATTTGTGTTATTTGTATGTAATTATGGTATAACTAGGTTTATAGAATAAATTTACAAGCAACTATAATGTGTTTGAAATTTTATTGATGTGTAATGCATTGACTTTGAGTCAGTTTTCGTTTTGTGCCAGGCTGTTCATATTTTGGAAAAGGCGCGAGAAATGTAAACATTGTTGCTCGCGTTCCTGGGAGCTTGAAGACATTTGCGAGATTCAACATTTCTACGGAATTGTGAGCATCACCTGTACAATGTATCTGTGAAGTACAGTACTATAAACAATATCTTTCGGAGACAACTGAAAGCGAGCATTGGAAGTTCGGAACCATCAACGCACATGGTTGCTGAGAGTCAACAGCTGTCTCCTGAGCATCTATCTACCATTTCGTGTGGCGAAGACTGGATTCACCGCCGGACAGACATCTTTGGATTTTTATGAAGGTAAGACCAATAATAACAGTATATCACGTGTATTAATGTACGTAGCAATACGAGAGAGGTGAAGGTGATGCTGGCCACGGCGCCAAGTTGATGGAAACGGAAAAGCTTTCCTGCGTAAACTTTTTGAGTCCTATATTCTCTCGGCGTTCTTTAAAAAGATGTGTATTTCATGACACATAGTTGATAGAAAAATCATATTGATTTATTTATATCACCAGCGTGCCAACTAGTAATAAAGTTGAATTATGGTTTGGCAATGTTGGGAAGTATTACCATTTTCTTCGGTTAACTAAGCTGTTAACTCAGCTATTACCAGAATGTGCAGCTATTTACGGCTAGTTAATTCTCTGACGAATGAGCTGGGTGGGTAATTGTTCAAAACAGGACTGCATGGAGAGATGTCGCCTTTATACTT
>NW_027216073.1:0-8479 GCF_042767895.1 Penaeus vannamei | reverse complement strand
CAAAAACCAAAAACAACCCAACCTAACCTAACCTAACCTAACCTAACCTAACCAACCAAACCAAAAACCAACCAAAACCAAAACCAAACCAAACCAAACCGACCAAACCAAACCAAAAACCCAACCCTAACCAACCAACCAACCCCAAACCAAACCAACCAAACCCCCAAAACCTAACCCAAAACCAACCAACCAAAACCAAACCAAAACCTAACCTAACCAACCTAAAAAACCAAACCAAACCAACCAAACCCCAAAAAACCCAAAACCCAAAAACCAAAACCTAACCTAACCTAACCTAACCAAAAACCAAACCCCAAACCAAAAAACCCCAAAACCTCCCCTAACCCCAACCTAACCTAACCAACCAAACCAAACCAAACCAAACCAAAACCAAAACCAACCCCTCCAACCAAAACCAAACCAAACCAAAACCCAAAAACCAAAACCAACCAACCTAACCTAACCAAACCAAACCAAAACCAAAACCAAACCCAAAACCCAACCTAACCAACCTAACCAACCAACCAAACCAAACCAAAGCCAAACCAAAACCAACCAAACCAAAACCAACCAAAACCAACCAACCTAACCTAACCTAACCTTCTAACCCCAACCCCAAAACCAAACCAAACCAAAACCAAACCAACCTAACCTAACCTAACCCAACCAACCAACCAACCAAACCTAACCAACCAACCCTAAAAAAACCCCAAACCAAACCAACCTAACCAAACCAAACCAAACCAAACCAAAAACCCAAACCAAACCCCCTAACCAACCAAACCAAACCAAACCAAACCCAAAACCCAAACCAACCAAACCTAACCAACCAACCAACCCCAACTGCTTAAAAAAAACCAAACCAAGCCCAAACCACAAGCAAACAAACCAACCCCAACAAACAAACCAACCAAAACCAACCAACCCCCACCCCCTCCCCAACACAACCAAAACCAAACCCCCCCTACCCCTAAAAAACCCAAACCAAACCCAAACCAACTAAACCCAACCCCTAACCAACCAAACCAAGCCAGAGCCAAAACCTAACCAAACCAACCCAACCTTACCCAACCAAAAACCAAAACCAAACCAAAACCAACCAAACCTAACCTAACCTAACCCTAACCTAACAAAGCCAAACCAAACCAAGCCAAACCTAACCCTAGCCTAACCAAACCAAACCAAGCCAAACCTAACCCCTAACCTAACCCTAACCTAACCTAACCTAACCTAACCAAACCAAACCAACCAAACCAAACCAAACCTAACTAACCCTAACCTAACCTAACCAAACCAAACCCTAACCCTAACCTAACCTAACCTAACTAACTAACCTAACCAAACCAAACCAAACCAAACCAAACCAAACCAAACCTAACCTAACCTAGCAAGCCAAACCAAACCAAACCAAACCAAACCAAACCAAACCAAACCTAACCTAACCACAACAAAACCTAACCTAACCCTAACCTAACCTAACCTAACCTAACCAAACCAAGCAGAACCAAACCCAAACCAATAAACCTACCTAACCTAACCTAACCAAGAAACCAAACCAAACCAAACCTATTTACCTAACCCTAACCCTAACCTAACCTAACCTAACCAAACCAAACCAAACCAAACCAAACCAAACCAAACCAAACCTAACCTAACCTAACCTAACCAACCAAAACCAACCAAAAACCCAACCAACCAACCTAACCAACCAACCCCAACCAACCAACCCAACCAACCAACCCAACCTAACCAACCAACCCCAACCAACCAACCCCTCCAACCTCCCAACCTAACCAACCAACCAACCAACCAACCAACCACCAAAACCCCTCCAACAACCAACCAACCACCAACCAACCCCCAACCCCCCCAACCAACCAAACCCCCTCCCCTAACCGCCGGCCGGCCGGCCCGGCCGGCCTGGCCGGCCCCGGCCTGGCCCCTGGCCGGCCGGCCGGCCGGCCGGCCGGCCGGCCGGCCGGGCCCGGGCCCGGCCCGGCCCGGCCGGCCCCGGCCTGGCCTGGCTGGCCCCCCGGGCCGGCCGGCCTGGCCGGCCTGGCCTGGCTGGGCCCCTGGCCTGGCCCGGCCGGCCGGCCGGCCGGGGCCGGCCGGCCTGGCCTGGCCCGGCCTGGCCGGGCCCGGCCCCTGGCCCCTCCCCCTGGCTGGGCCGGGCCCGGGCCCCCTCCTCCCCCCCGCCCCCCCCCCCCCCTGGCCCGGGCCCCCCGGGCCGGGCCCCCCCCTCCTCCCCCCCGGCCCCCTCCTCCTCCCCCCCCCCCCCCGGCCCCCCTCCCCCCCCCCCCCTCTCCCCCCCCCCCCCCCTCCTCCTCCTCCCCCCCCCCCCCCCTCCCCCCTCCTCCTCTCTCCGGGCCCCGCCCGGCCCCCCCTTACCTCCCCCCCCCCCCCCCTCCCCCTCCGCCCCGGGCCCCCGGGCCGGCTCCCGGGCCCCCTCCCCCCGGGCCCCCCTCCTCCTCCTGGCCCCCCCCTGGCCCCCCCCCCCCCCCCTTAACCCCCTCCCCACAACCGGGCCCCTCCTCCTACTCCTCCTCCTCCCCCTTCCCCCCCAACCTAATATTTTCCAAAAAAAAACCCCCCTAACAAACCAACCTAACCTCCCCCAAAAAATAAACCCAACCCCAACCAACCTAACCTAACCAAAACCCCAAACCCCAACTAAAATAACAAAACCAGCCCGCCAAAACCCCAAAACCAACCTCTTCCTTTTCCCCCCCCCCCAAAAAACACAAACAAAAAAACACAACCCCAAAAACCAACTTTCCCCCCCCCCCTTCCCCTTACAAACAAACCAAAACAAACCAACACAGCCACAAGCAAACCCCCCCTTCTTCTAACTTCCCCTCCCCCCCAAACAAAAAAAACAAACCCTTCCCCCTTTCCCCCCCCCAAAACCAACCCCCTTCCCCCCAAAAATTCCCCCCCCCCAAAACCCCCCAAAAAAAAAAATTCCCCCTTTTCCCCCCCCAAAAAACCCCCCTTTTTCTTCTTCTTCCCCCAAACCAACCAAAACCCCCCCCCCCCTTCAACCTAACCTAACCTAACCCCCCCAACCAAACCAACCCCTCTTCCTCCAACCTTCAAACAAACCAAAACCCCCCCAAAAAAACCACCTTCCTTCCTTTTAAACCCCTTTCCTTTAACCAACTCTTAACCTAACCTAACCTAACCTAACCTAACTTCCCCCAACCCCCCCTAAAAAACCAAAAAACCAACCTAACTAACCCAACCTAACCTAACCTAACCAACCAACCAAACCCAACCAACCAACCTAACCCAACCCTAACCTAACCAACCAAAAACCAAAACAAAAAAAAATCAACCAAAAACCTCCTAACCTAACCTAACTAACCCAACCCTAAAACCAAAAACCAACCCCCCAAACCCCAACCAACCTAACCCCCCTAACCTCCTAACCCTAACCAACCAACCTAACCTAACCAACCAAACCAACCCCAACCAACCCCAACCAAACCTAACCTTTTTTAAACCCCTTAACCCCAACCAAAAATTTTAATCCTCCTAACCAACCAACCAACCAAAAACCCCAACCAAAAAAACCCCCTAACCCAACCAACCAAAACCAACCAACCAAAAAAAACCCAACCTAACCTAAACCCCAAAAAAAAACCCCAACCAACCTAACCTAACTTCTTTTCCCAACCCTTTTAACCACAACCAAACAAACCGGCAAACCAAAAAAACAAAACCAACCACAACCAACCGCACAACAAACCAAACCAAAAACCAAACAAAAAAAAACCCCAACTAAACCACAACCCAAAAAAACCAACAAACCCCAAAAAAAACCAACCCCCCTTCAACCTTTCCCCGCCTAAAACCAACCAAAACCAACCTAAACAAACCAAAACCAAACCCAAAACCAAAACCAGCCCAAACCCAAACAAAACCAACCTCTTTAAAAACAACCCCAAAACAACCCCCAAAAACACAACTGCTTTTCTTCCAAAAACCCACAAGGGCCCCCCCCCTCCCTTTTAAAAAACCAAAAACCAACCAACAAACACCAAAAAACCTTCCTCCTTCCAAACAAACCCAAACAAAAAACCTACCTTCTTAACCAAAACCCCCCCCCCCCAAAAAACCTCTTCTTCCTTTCAACCTAAAAACCAACCAACCAAACCAACCAAACCAACCTAACCACCCCCCCCAACCTAACCCTAACCTAACCTAACCCCAAAACCAAACCCAACCCCAAAACCAAACCCCTTCCCAAACCCCAAAAACCAAACCAAACCAACCAACCAACCTAACCCCCCTAAACCCCCTCCAACCAACCAACCCCTACAACCAAAAACCTTCCAACCAAAACCAACCTAGCCTAACCCAACCCAACCCTCCCAACCTAACCAACCAACCCCAAACCTACCTTAACCCCCCTCCTCCTCCTACCCTCCTAACCCCAACCTAACCAACCAAAACCAAAAAAAACCCCCTCCCTCCCTCCCTTAAAACCCCAAAAAACCAACCAAAAAAACCAACCCTCCCTAACTTCCTTCCTTCAACCCCCCCCAAACCAACCTAACCCAACCAACCAACCCCCCAAACCAAACCAAACCAACCAAACCTCCTTTCCAACCAAATAAACCTCTTCAACCTAACCCTAACCTAACCTAACCAACCAACCTTTTCAAACAACCCCCAACCAGCCCCAACCAACCAACTAACCAACCAACCAACCACTTCTTCAAACCTATTTCTTATAACCCTAACCAACCCCCAACCAAACCCCCCCCCAAACCAACCTAACCTAACCTAACCAACCTAAACCAAAACCAAAAACCAACCTTTAAAAACACAACCCACCCCCAAACCCCCAAACCCAACCTAACCCTTAAAAACCTAACCAAACAAAAAAACCCCAAAAAACCCAAAAAAACAAACCTAACCTAACCTAACCTAACCCCTAACCAACCCCAAAAAAACCAAACAACCCTTTAACCTAACCTTAAACAAAAAAACCCAACCAAACAAAAAACCTAACCAACCAACCTAACCTAACCCCAACCTAAACACCAAACCCCAAAAACCAAAAACCAACCAAACCAAAACCAACCCCAAACCTAACCCAACTAACCTCCTAAAAAAAAACCAACCAACCAACCTAACCTAACCTAACCCAACCTAACCTAACCCAACCCAACCAACCCCCAAAAAATAACCAAACCCAACCAACCAACCAAAAACCCCAAAAAAAACCTAACCCCAACCTAACCTAACCTAACCTAACCTAAAAAACCCCAAACCTAACCTAACCTAACCCCAAAAAAACCAACCAACCCTAACCAACCCTAACCAACCAACCAACCCAACCAACCAACCCAACCCAACCTAACCCTAACCCAACACAAACAAACCCCCCAAAAAACAACCTTCCCAAAAAAAACAAAAACCAAACCCCGGGCCAAAAAACCTAACCAACCTAAACCCCAACCCAACAAACTCCCTAACCAACCAACCTAACCTAACCTAACCAACCAACCCCCCACAAACAAACCTAACCCAACCTAACCTAACCAACCAAAAAAAACCAAACACAACCCCAACCAACCCCAAACCCCCCCAAAAACCCAAAAAAACCAACCAAACCACCCCCCTTAACACAACCAACCAACCCAAAAAAACACAACAAACCAAACCAAAAACCCCCAACCCCCCTTCCTTCCTCCCTCCCCCCTAACCCAACCAACCAACCCCAAAACCTTCCAACACAAAAACCAAAACCCAAAAAAACCAACCAAACAACCCAACAAACCAACCTCCTCCAACCAACCACAACCAAAAAAACAAACAAACCTTCCAACCAAAAAAACCTTAACCAACCAACCCCCAAACCAACCAACCAACCTAACCCCAAAAAACCAACCCCAAAAAACCAAAACCAAACCCTAACCTAACCTAACCTAACCTAACCCTAACCCAAAAACCTAAAACCAACCAACCCAAAAAAACAAACCAACCAACTTAACCAACCTACCAAACCAAACCTAACCAACCTAACAACTAACCCAACCAACCAAACCAAACCCCAAACAAAAACCAACAACCCCAAACCAACCAACCCCCAAACCAACCAACCTAACCTTTTTACCCCAACACAACCAACCAACCAACAACCCAACCAACCCTAACCTAACCCTAACCAACCTAACCAACAAAACCAACCAACCCACCAAACCAAACCAACCTACCTTCCCCAACCCCCCCAAAACCCAACCTAACCTAACCCCCCAACAAACCAAACCGCCTTTCCCCCCCCCCCCCCCCCCTCCTCCCCCCCCCCCCCCCCCCCCCCCCTCCTCCTCCTCCCCGGGTTTCCCCCCCCCCCTGGCCCTTTCCTCCTTTTCTCCCCCCCCCCTTCCCCCCCCCCGGCCCCCCTCCCCCCCCCCCCTCCTCCTCCCCCTCCCCCCTGGCCCCTCTCCCCCTCCTCCTCCTCCTCCTCCCTGCTCCTCCTCCCCCCCCCCGGGCCCCCCCCTCCGGGCCTCCTCCCCCTCCCTGGCCCCCCCGGGGGGCCCCCCCCAAACCCCCCTCCTCCTCCCAAACCTTCCTCCTCCTCCTCCTCCTCCCCCCCCCCCCTCCTCTCCTCCCCGGCCGCCCCCCCCCCTACCTCCTCCTCCCTTCCTCCTCCCCCTCCCCCCCCCCCCCTTTTTCCCCCCCCTCGGGTTTTCCAAAAACCCCCTCCTCCCCCCCCCCTTCCCTTTCCCCCCCCCCCCGGCCCCCGGGGTCCTCCCCCCTTTTTTCCCCCCCCCCCCTCCCCCCTCCTCCTCCAAAACCAAACCAACCCCAAAAAACCCCAACAAACAAAACCTAACCTAACCCCCCAAACCCTCCCCAACCCACAACTTCTCCAACCCAACCAACCAACCAACCAAAACCAACCAACCTCCCCCCCCCCCCCCCCCACCCCTCCAAAAACCCCCCCCCCCCCCCCCTCCTTACCACAATCAAACAAAAAACCCCCTCTTAACCTCCTAACCTCTTCAACCAAACCAACCAACCCAAAAAAACACAACCAAAAAAACCAACTTCCCCTTAACCCAACCCAACCAAACCCAAAAAAACCAAAACCCCAAACCCAGCCAAAAACCAACCCTTTCAACTCAAAAAACCCCCCCACCTAACCAACCCAAACCCCAGCCAAAACCCAACACAACCAACCGCCCCATCAATTTCAAAAAAACACAACCAACAAACCAAACCAACAAACCAAACCAAACAAACAAACCCCAAAACCTCTTCAACTTACAACCCCACAACACCAAAAAAAACCACAACCTCCCACCAACACAACCGCCCAAAAAAACCCAAAAACCAAACAACAAACCGTCCCCCAAAACCCAAACAACCCAACCTAACCTAACCTCCCTAACCAACACAAAACCCCTAAAAACCCCCCTTTTTTTTCCAAACAACACACAACTTCTTCAACCCCACAACCAAAACCCCAAAACCCCTAAAAACCAAAAAACAAACAAACAAACCCCAACCAACCAACCTAACCAACCAACCTAACCTAACCAACCTAACCAACCTAACTTTTCAACCAAAAAACCAACCAACCCAACCAACCTAACCTAACCTAACCTAATTTCAAAAATAACCACCCCCAACCAACCAACAAACCTCCCAAACCAACCAAAAACCCAAACACAACCTAAAAAAACAAACCAAACAACCAAACCAACCAATCTAGCACAACCAACCCCAACCAACCAAACCAACCCCCCTTTTCAACAACCCCAAACCCAAACCTCCTCCAACCCCCCTCCTCCAACCCCAAACCAACCTAACTAACAACCCCTAGCCTAACAAAACCAAACCCCCAAAACCAACCAACCAACCAATCCCCAACCTAACCTCCTAAAAACCCAACCAAAACCAACCCCCCCCCTAACCTAAACCTAACCTAACCCCAACCCAACCAACCCCAACCAACCAAACCCCAAAATAACCAACCTAACCTAACCTAACCTAACCAACCAACCCAAACCCAACCAACCAACCAACCAACCTAAACCTAACCAACCTAACCCCAACCTAACCTAACCTAACCTAACCCAACCTAACCTAACCAAACCAACCAAAAAACCCAAACCCCCAACCAACCCCAAAACCCCCAACCAACCTAACCCCCCAACCCCTTCAAAACCCCAAACCAAACAAACCAAACCAAAATTTTTTTCCCCCTAACCTAACCCAACCTAACCAGCCCCAAAAAATTTTCCCCCCCCTAACCTAACCCTTTTCCTTCTTTCCCTTTAAACCAACCCCCCCCAACTTAAACCCCAAACCCCCAACCTAACCAAAACCAAACCAAACCAACAAAAAAAACCTAACCTAACCAACCAACCAACCAACCAACCAACCAAACCAACCTAAACCTTTAAAAACCAACCTTAAAAAACCAACCAAAACTTCCTTCTCCAACTCCCCCCTCCTAACC
>NW_027216067.1:0-2500 GCF_042767895.1 Penaeus vannamei | reverse complement strand
ATTCGAACCATCACCGTGAAGGGAAACCGGGCTCTTTGCACGCAACTTTCGACATTGACGTGACAATAACACGAGTATTTAGTCGACGCGGAGACGGTTGCCAACTCCCTTTATGAGACATGTTTATCCATGACTGAATATTTATCTATCATGGACTTCTTGTCGGTTGTTAAAATAGATACAAGTTAGGTATAAGTTGCAATAAATTTGAATGGAGGTGAAGGATGTTTTTGCATTTTTTTTTGATTTTTTAATGTTTTGTTTTGGCGTAAATAAGGGAAATTTTGAAGGGGAGGTGTGTGGCTGAGCGTAACAGCAAAACCTTCATGTGGGTGCAGTGGCGGATACAGCAAAGGGGGGGGGGGGAGGGGGGGGGAGGGGGTGTAGTGTGACTGATTAAGCACTCGCAATAAAGTCATACAGGATAGTTTAGGCCACAATGGAGAGGTGGTTGTGGTAAAATTGGAAATTACACACACGCATATGACTTCAGATATCCTTGTATGTGAATGAATTTACTTTTCCTCCTGGATCTACTACTGATGTCATCTTCACAAGTTTATTCAACATATAAGTGTAACGGTTTGTTCAAAAAGGCTTCGAAAGTGCTTCTGAAATGCGCCCCCCCTCAACAAAAAAAAAAAAAAAAAAAAAAAAACCAATGGAAGAGCTGCTTTTTCTTTTACATCTTATTACAAAATTTTGTCTCCCACTTTCCCTTTGGCGCATCCTGGATCCGGGAGAGAGATAGAGAGAGAGAGAGAGAGAGAGAAAGAGAGAGAGAAAGAGAAAGAGAGAGGGGGGGGGAGGGAAAGAAGAGAAAAAAAAAGAGAATAAAAAAGAGGAAAAAAAGAAGAAAAAGAAAAAAAAAAAAGAAGGAGGAATTTGAAAAGAAGAAGAGAGGAGGGAGGAGGAAGCTGAAAAGGAAGAGAGACAGAGAGAGTAAGTACGAGCCACACAGACAGAGAGAAAGAGAGGTGATAAAGAGAGGGATAGAGGGGGAGAGGGGGAGGTAGGGCCAGAGAAGAAGAGGAAGAGGAAAAGAGAGAGAGAGAGGAGATGAAGAAAGAAGAGAGGAAAAGGAAGAGAAAGAGAGAGACAGACATAAACAGACACACACACACACACACAAAGGGTGGGGGGAGACAGACAAACAGAGTGATGGAAAAAAAAACAAGACCAAAGCCATCGTTATAAACAGGAAGTTTTGACAAATAGGTGACCTTGTAGCATCAAAGACAAATACGACAAAATAACGCATGCAATTTGTTAATTAGCAACAGCATGACTTGCGCCAATTGCTCACCACAACACCTGCCTGTCATCCGGGCGTAAACAGCAGATCATAAATGTCTTGCTTACGAAAACATAAAACATCAAGCGGTTGTTTACACCTTGTTTTGTTCTCAAGCTTGTGAAGGGGATGGAAAGTGGGAGGGAGGGGGGAGGGGAAAGAGGGGAGAGAGAAAGAAAAAAGGGAGGGGGGAGGGAGGGGAGAGGGAGGGAGAGAGAGAGGGAGGGAGAGGAGGGGAGGAGAGGAGAGAGAGAGAGAGAGAGAGAGAGAGAGAGAGAGAGAGAGAGGGAGAGGGTTAAAGGGAGAAAAAGAGAAGAAAAAGCAAGTGGAGAGGGGAGGGAAGAGAGCGAGAGAGAGACAACATGAAAAAAGGAGAGAGAGAAAGAAAGAAAGAAAAAAAAAAAGAATGAAAAGAATGAGACAAAAATGAAAAAAAAGAGAAAGTTGAAAAAAAAGAATAAGAGAGAGAGAGAAAGAGAGACAAAGAATAAAAAAAGAAGAGAAAAAAAGGAATAAAGAGAGAGAGAGAGAGAAGGGAAGCAATTCATTTGACTGGAAATCCCCTGGCAGCCGAGTGTGACTACCTGGTCTGACGCCTATAGAACCTGACATGGAAAAATAATGGGGCGACTTTGCAATCAGGCGCCGTACTTCCTGCCGGGGAAGGGGAAGAGGCAGGTTGTGCACATATAAACAGACAGACACATACGCCTCACTATCCGTACACACACATACACGTGTGCACACACTTTCTCTCTTTCTCTCACACACACACCCTCTCTCACTCTCTCTCTCTCACACAACTACACACACACACACACTTTCTCTCTCTCTCTCTCTCTCACATGCTCTCTCTCTCTCACACACACACACTCTCTCTCTCTCTCACACACACACAGACTTCCTCTCTCCCATACACACAAATACATATTCATGTCCGTGTGTATATATATATGTCTGTATCTGAAAGCCAAATTTCGTCCCATATCCAAGTGGACGTAGGAGACACACCCATACAACATCCGTCCTTAACCCCAAGATATTAGAGCGGCTGGTTCCTTTCCGCCCCGACTTTGACCCCAGCACGTTCACGTCAGCGTGCCGGGACTTGCATGGGAGTCGACTGGGAGGGGGGGGGGGCGACCGAGCACGAACTCAGGATCGCCAAGTCATCATTCTAACACTGAGGTGTGTATTCGTGTGTCT
>NW_027216065.1:0-8453 GCF_042767895.1 Penaeus vannamei | reverse complement strand
AATCTCCTTGGGAGGAAAAGGGTTCTTTCTCCCCCGCTATCTACTTATCTACGCGGCGACGCCCTCTCGCTGCACACCGCAGAAGTGGTCGTCGTCTGTCCCGCGCCATCTACGGCCCCTCCCCGATTAATCAACGCGGCTCAACGGTCCTTTTCTAATCGGCGGCGCGGCGTGCAAAAGGATCCGCACAAGACATAAATAAAACCGGCGACAAAAGACAGGGAGGAAAAGCTCTCCTAATGACGACGCTTGGTGCCTCCGGACCCCCCCCCCCCTCCCCCTCCACCCCCTACCCCCCTGGGCGGTCTGCAGTGCTGCCTGGCAAAGCCTTTCTCTCCGTCTGACACTGGACGATCCTCCCCTCCCTCCCTCCCTCCCTCCCTCACTCTCTCTCTCTCTCTCTCTCTCTCTCTCTCTCTCTCTCTCTCTCTCTCTCTCTCTCTCTCTCTCTCTCTCTCTCTCTCTCTCTCACGCACATACAGGCAACTGAACACGTGTACAGTATGTGTGCGGAATGGATTGGAGGGGGATGTAGGGAGGAGGTAGATTGAGCAAAGTTATTGTTTACTTTACAGTACGCTTGGCAGAACAGAAAAATAAATTTTTATACGGGTTTAAAGAATTCATCATGGAATCCAATTTCAAAACTTCCCGACTTCGTACCATACTGCAAAACATTAAGAAAAAAAAACTCACGATTTAATACATCGAGACCGTTGATTCAACTACTTGTTCCGTCGATAAGTATTAGTTCGCATGGCAATACACCGAAATGCCAAGCAATCAGCATCATTCACGAAGCCAGTTTTAAAGCAGTGGCGGTTTAAATGTACATCAATATTGCAACTAGAACCCACGCCGTTACTGGAACACCCATGTGGATGGTTGACATTCTGCTATTTAACTGTCGCGCCGTTTAAAAACACTTCCTTCATTTTCTCATCGTATATTGCAATAAATATGCATAAACGTGAAAAATTCAAAGTCCCGCTAAAAATACGCACACATTTCGACCAAGTTTTAACGTACTCCAGCCCCCAGAACTCCACCAAAAAGGAGAAACTGGTAACTCGTGGACGCCGCGACCTGTGATTGGTCAGCTGGCATGACAGCTGTAGACTGTCGAGCTGCCGATTTAAAAAATAACCCAAGGCTACCCATCATTACTTCCCTTTATATTCATATCCGAGAAATAATAACTACAATATGTAAAGAAATTGGAAATATATTTATAAAAGCGCAGCATAAATACAACTAATAATATGCAAATATGAAGCTTTGCGGAAGAACACGGCGGCCTTGTCCGGAAAAATATAAACAGATTTCATAAGCAGATGGACCGCGTGCAGGGTGCTAGGGCAGGGCGGTACACGTTGGCCAGTGTGAGCGTCCCACTCACCCCGGTGGGCGTCAAGTCGGCCTTTGTTTAAATCTACTACGTGGCCATTTCGCTGTTTTTGGACAACTTATTCCAGACAATGGCGAGAGCGGTGTTGTGAATTCCATGAACACGCTGCTATTCAAGTGCTTTGTTTTAGTCGCCTCATCTGAATAACGAGCACGTGACCGTTTTAATATACTACCATTCTCTACCATCTAGCGATTGTGTGATGTAATTTACACCACGCGCAGACTACAAACGTTTCACACAAGGTGTATGACCGACCAAAGAAAGTACACGGGTTCAAGAACCATCTCCCTGAGTAGGTCATAACGCTCCGTTCCCGCACGGGTCAACCAGTGTGACCTCAAGTGAAAACACTTAGCAGAACAACATTCTTAGAGAAGTGTGTGACGTTTACTTATCGTTAACGTGACTCAATAAAGTAATCCAAACATTTATCTGCAAACCTTGCCTTAATTTCACTTTAACTCTCCAGGGCTTTGCCAAGGTATAACAGCATCACAGGTCATATTACGACGCTTTTCCAAAGCTGAGTCCAAGGAACACGCGGCCCCGCCCGTCTGGCAGGTGACGGGCTGCCGCTCTGTCCGTTGGACGCTGAGCCCAAGACGGCGACCGGCAACGTCCGGCGAAACTTCAGTGAAGGATAATAAGGCATTGCTGACTAAGCAAACAGTAATTTCCGGTGGCCTTGAAACGCAAGTTCCCTTTTCTTTGACCCTTTTACTTGGTGTATGATTCCAAGTTACTTCAGTTCGATTAGGCCCAAAATAATTGGAATGTAACAGGGAGAGAGCTGCATCAGACGCATCGAAAAGGCCCCAGCGTCAGCTTGGAGACAGCTGCAACGTCGACTACATTACATAACAAGATGTAGCCAAGAAGCTCACACAATAAGAAGGTTAAGAGGTCCAGACTTCCTTTTTTAGGGGGTGGGGTGGGGGATCTGCCACTCGTTCCCGCGTACCTCCTGTTCTACGTCCGTTTCGATCCCTCCGTTCTTCTTCGACTATCCGGTTTTCGCAAACATCAAGAAAACAGAAATGTTTCCATCCTGCTTTTATTCGAGACTGACATTTTCCTCAGGTAGTAACCATGCGCTGATAATAACAATAACCTAAATCCTGGAGACACGAGACGACGCCAAAGGCAGGCGGACCAACAAAGAAAACGCAAGACTCATCCAAACGTAATTTGTAGAACGCCGCGTTTTCCCGCCGAACACACTTCATTAACGCCGCGAGCATCTTGAACAGCTAATGTCTCTCTGACGTGAGGCCCAGACACGCTCTACTTCCAACCGAGCCGACCTCCAGCTTCCCAGGCCTACCTACCTCGCCGGGATAATCATTAAGGTGAACGCAGACGAACTCGGCTCATGTGGAGAGCGACAGTTCCCATGCCCCGTCTCGGAGACACATCTATTACCTTCACACACCGCCCCTGGGGCATGGGGCTTCCGGTCGGGAGTCTGAGAAAACTGGTGGACGTAGGGGAGGAGGGGGGCGTCCTCTACTAGGGGAGGGAGGAAAATGAGGACTTGAGAATAAAAAGATGAGAGGGAGAGAAAGAGGAAGAAAGGGAGAAGAAAAAAAAGGGAAAAGGGAGAGGGAGGGAGGGAGGGAGGGAGGGAGGAAGAGAAAGAGAGAGAGAAAGAGAGAAAGAGAGAGAGAGAAAGAAAGAAAGAAAGAAAGAAAGAAAGAAAGAAAGAAAGAAAGAAAGAAAGAAAGAAAGAGAGAGAGAGAGAGAGAGAGACTGAACTTCCAGCTCACACCTTACCGACCTGAACCCTTTCCTAAGCCACCGAGTCCCGTTTTTCTTACTTTAAAATGATTTTCTGAATCCTTCTATATCCACTGTCTCAATGCAAACATGATTTTTATTTTTTCCTTGTATTCATTCACACAAGCTGTTAAGCAGTGACTGTCAACCTCTGTAAACATAACATGCATTACATGTCTCAAATTGGCTTTCCCATAAAAAAATAAGACTAAAGGAAAAAACACCAAATCTGTGGAACTACCATGAAAAGAAAAAAAAGAGACTAGGCATCTCATAAGATCCAAACTCGACGGTCGGGTAATTTTGTCTGCTATTCTTTCAGGAAAATAACTTGTTCCTTAATGTAGTTTTTGATTGCATTTCCAGCGCTCTACCTTTCCTTTCCAACCGCATTTCGTTCTCTTTCACTCCTCTGTACTTCCCACCCTCTACTTTTCTTTCTCCTATTCTCTTTTTTTTCTTCTTCTTCTTCTTCTTCTTCTTCTTCTTCTTCTTCTCTCTCTCTCTCTCTCTCTCTCTCCCTCTCTCTCTCTCTCTTTCTCTCTCTCTCTCTCTCTCTCTCCCTCTCTTCTTCTCTTTCTTTCTCCCCCATTTCCCACCCCTCCGACCTCCATCAAAACTGCAAGCTCATACTCCCCTCTTGCAGAACAACACAAAAAAACAACAAACAAAGCAAAACTAAATCAAGAAACAACCCTGGGAACCACCCCCCCTTCCCCAGTCTTTGCAATCAGCCCCATGCCTCGTGTTCCTTTTCCAAAATTCCTTTTCATCACCCTCGAAAATGCTTTTAATTGGCCCGGGGGGAGGATGCTATCCGCCTCTCGAGTAAGCCCTTTGCTCTGGGGCCTCTTCTCTTTCTTTCCCCTATCAGCGCCGTTAATCTGGATCCATTCCTTTGGTAGAAGGGGATAAGGGTCCATTTCCACTTCTACTATTCTCCCTCTTTCTACAAACTACTACACTCCCCCAGTACTACTACTCCTCCCAGTACTCAACTCTACTGCTCTCTACTACGACTCCACTCTATTGTCATTTTATTCTCTACTCTCTTCTACTTTCCCTCTCTATACCCTCCTCCCTCTCTCTCTCTCTCTCTCTCTCTCTGCTGCTGCTGTTTTTTTCCAGTGATATGTCATTACTTCCACCCATCAGAACAATAACCAGCAACGGTCTAACAAAGGAAAGTCTGTGCAGCAACGTATCTAAACGCGCATTCTCCAATCACGATAATTACCTATATCCCGCAGCCTTTAATAAAACGGGTACGGACGTAATGAAGCTTCAGGGCCCTGGAGAAGCGCGACGGGAAGCTAATGTTAAGAATTGCGTCCTAATCCCTGCGCCGGCACAATGGGGTCCTCCGGAACCCCGGCGGCCCCTTTTCCTCTACATGGATTAACCTAATCTAAATAAACTAGTCGTCCTCTCTTATCGGGAAGGGAACCAGGGGGGTGGGGGAGGAAGGGAAGGGGGCTATGGGTGGGTGGGGAAGGAAGGGAAAATATGGTGGGGGGAGGAAGGAAGGGGCTTGGGTGGGTGGGAAAGGAAGGAAGGGGGCTTAGTGGGTGGGGGAGGAAGGGAGGGGGTTATGGGTTGGTGGAGGACGAAGGGAGGGATGAAGATGGTGGGAGGGGGGGGGAGTAAAAAGAATGAGGGTTGTGGGAGGGGGAAGGAGGGAAGGGTCGAGGTGGTGAGGGAGGAGGATTTAAGGAATGAGGGGTGGGGGGGAGGAGGGACCGGGTGGGGGGTTGAGGGAAGGAAAGGGGCCGAGGGTGGTGGTTGGGGGAGGGAAAAATCTTGATGTATTTGAGGGAGTGGGAGAAGGGAGGTAGTGAGGAGGCAGGCATAAACTGTTGCGAATCTTGTCTGATGATCGGTTCTTGGAATTCCTTTGACGGATAACAGAAAGCTTATTTTCTAGGGACCATTAACTAATGGCTCCTCGTCCTCCCTATGGGTTTTCTCTGGTAAAATTTCGGACTCTATTCGCGTAAAGGGACAGAACAGTTTTTTGTGGGGGTACAGTGGAAAGAAGGCAAAATATACAACCAAAGGGCGGCAAATAGCTATGAAACCGACCATCGGTTAGGAACTGACACGGGCGAAAACAGAGGTCGCCATACGCAAGGCACACCTGGCGGCACCCTGTGGCACCCGATGACCCTCGGCGCACCCTCCTCACGCCTGCCAGAATTCAGCTCGATGTATACAGCGCCTTGCATTGGGCGGCGCGTCCATCAGGCCGAGCGGAGGGGGAAAAATTGCGGGCTGCCCAATTTTACCAGCCATTGATTAACAATCGATTCTCATTCGCTTTTATTACTTGTGCGTGCGCACGCGCACACACGCGTATCCAAATGGATGTGTTAGTGAAGATTAAACAGACAGACGGGGAGAGAGAGAGAGAGAGAGAGAGAGAGAGAGAGAGAGAGAGAGAGAGAGAAAAGAGAGAGAGAGAGAGAAAAGAGAGAGAGAGAGAGAGACGGTCACCCGCAACCTAGTTTCGGGAAGGAGGCACAGCCGGAAGGAGGGAAGCTCCTCAAAGCTTTAATTTAAAGAGGGGCGAAATAAACTCGGTAGGAAGGGGAAGCGACGAGGGGAGGTACAGAGGAAAGAGAGGGGGGGGAGAAGGGGAGGAGAGATGAAGAAGCGACGTAATACTACACGAGGAGAGAGGAAGGCGAGATCGGGAAGGAGAAGCGAGAGCGAAGTGAGTTCGTGAAGCACCTTGTGTAAGCGATCAAGAAGATGGTATTAAGAGACGTTCGGGTCAACACTCTCAACAGGGTGCAAGTGGCCGGAGGAAGGACGCCACTACGAAAAGCGCTGGAGAAGATTATAAAGGGAAAGAAAAATGTTCAAGGAAGGAAAACAAAGAAAAAAACTGTATATATACCTATATATATACATATATAAATATATATATCTGTATATACATATATAAATATATATCTATATATACATATATAAATATATCTATATTAACATACATTCATATAATGAATATACATAATACTACCCGTTGGGGAATGAGTGGGACACGCACCGCACGCACCACGCACACACACACACACAACACACACACACACAACCCCACACACACATACACACACACAAACACACACACACACACACACACACACACACACACACACACACATATATATATATATATATAATATATATATATATACATATATATATATATATATATGTATATACATATATATATATATATATATATAATATTAAAAAAGAAAGAAAAAGGCAGAACGAATCATGTGGATACAAAACCAACAAAGGAAAAAAACAGAAACAGAACCCCTGGAATACGGCAATGGTCAAGGTTTTAAAGGTGCAAGTAACAAATAGAACCTTCCGGGAGGGTGAGGGAGGGAGGGGAGGGGGAAGGGAAAGGGGGGGGGGAGGAGAGGGGGAGGGGAGAGAAATTGAAAAAGGCAGCCCGGGAAAGTGTCAACAGTGTCCAGGAAACGGCCGAAGCGAAGGAGGTAATTTACAAGCCATTACCTGATGCCAGGATGCGTATGACACCGAGGCATGTGGCGCACGGACTAGACACAGGGGGGGGGGAGGGGGGGAAGGAAGCAAATAGGGGAATAAACTAAAATGATGAACAATGGAAGACAATAACAATAAAAACATTAAACATGGGCGGAAATAGGGGAATAAACCAACGTGATGAACAATACAAGATAAAAAAAAAAAACATTAAACATTAAAAAACATCACAAACATCATAAACATAAGCGCAATAACACACTTCGCAATCAGCTTCCAAACTGCTGAGAAAATCCACACGGAAAGGAAAACGATGATTAAAAAGGAAGCGAAACAAGCTCACAAAGAGGCTTTTTTTTTTGCTCCTGCGCCCAGTTCCTCTTTCCGTTGATGTGCGAGGGAAATTAAAGTCTGAATTTCTAAAACCATGATAGGGCTCATCATGATGGTAATTGCGAGGTGGAGGTGATGGGGAGGGTGGTGGTAGAGGGGGTGGAGGGGGAGGGGGAAGATGAGGGGGGGAGAATGGGAAGGAGGAGGAGCAGGAGGAGGAGGAGGAAGAAGAAGAAGATGAGGGGGAGAAGAGAATGGGAAGGAGGAGGAGGAGGAGGAAGATGAGGGGGGAGAAGAGAATGGGAAGGAGAGGGAGGAGGAGGAGAAGAAAAAGAGGAGGAGAAGGAGGAGAAGAAGAAGAAAAGAAGGATGAATCTAGTTAACCGGGGTGAAAGGATTAATAATAAAAATATCAGTACTACTACCTCTAACATTAGTGATGATGATGGTGATAATGATGCCGTTATCAGTATCACTGACGTCATTACTTTCATCACTATTCCTACCATCATCACTACCAACACCATCAGCATCATCATCAGCACCATCAGCATTAGGCCCGCAACCAGGACACGGGCCCCGCCTTCCTCCCCCTCCCAAAGGGCGCCCCAATCCCCCGTCCGCCCTCGCGCTTCACCCCCCCCCACCCCCAACCTCACTCCCCCACCCCCACCGAGGGCGTCCATGGCGGCCCTAACAAGCGTATCAGTCAAGCTATCTCGCGACCCCCTCCTATAACTGTCTTGGGGCCCCCGCGCCTGACCACGCTCAACGACCGACGACGACCACGCGCGCGCTCCTTCGCCACGACGCCCAGACCGCTGCCCGCCCGCTCCGAGATTTAGCTGACGACGAACGCTCGGTGGCTCAGAGGGCGGGGGGGGAAAGGGGGAAGGTAGTGCCTAGCCCCTTCGTGTCAACAAGGGCGGCTCTCGCGTGTTGGGCCTGACGCCAGGTCGACTTTAGGGGCAGCGGAATGATATCATTTCACGCTCGGGGTTCATATCTCGGCGTATGCCTCATTGCGCCTGTATTAAGAACAATCTGAACCGGGGCTTTATTAAATATCTTTCTAGCCTCCTCTCTCCTCTCTTCTCTCTTCTATACATCGCCCTTCTCTTCTCTGCTCACGCTGGGCGTAATTGTGTGTGCGTGTGAGAGCGTGAGTGGGAGTGATAGTGTGTGAGAGTGTATATGAGTGCGTTCGTGAGAGAGAGAGAGAGAGAGATAGAGAAAGAGAGAGTAAAAAAGAAAAAAAGAAAAAAAGAGAGAGAGAGAGAGAGAAAAAGAGAGAGAGAGAGAGAATGAGAAAGAGAGAGAGAAAGAAAGAAAGAAAGGGAGAGGAGAGGGAGAGGAGAGGAGAGAGAGAGAGAGAGAGAGAGAGAGAGAGAGAGAGAGAGAGAGAGGAAAA
>NW_027216064.1:0-2500 GCF_042767895.1 Penaeus vannamei | reverse complement strand
TGAGCACTAGTTATTCGCTAAAACCTTTCACTCTATTTTCAGTTATTCGGATATCGGTCGAAGAGAAATCCGGTTAATTGAACACTAGTTATTCGCTAAAACCTTTCACTCTATTTTCAGTTATTCGGATATCGGTCGAAGAGAAATCCGGTTAATTGAGCACTAGTTATTCGCTAAAACCCTTCACTCTGTTTTCAGTTATTCGGATATCGGTCGAAGAGAAATCCGGTTAATTGAGCACTAGTTATTCGCTAAAACCTTTCACTCTATTTTCAGTTATTCGGATATCGGTCGAAGAGAAATCCGGTTAATTGAACACTAGTTATTCGCTAAAACCTTTCACTCTATTTTCAGTTATTCGGATATCGGTCGAAGAGAAATCCGGTTAATTGAACACTAGTTATTCGCTAAAACCTTTCACTCTATTTTCAGTTATTCGGATATCGGTCGAAGAGGAATCCGGTTAATTGAACACTAGTTATTCGCTAAAACCCTTCACTCTGTTTTCAGTTATTCGGATATCGGTCGAAGAGAAATCCGGTTAATTGAGCACTAGTTATTCGCTAAAACCCTTCATTCTGTTTTCAGTTATTCGGATATCGGTCGAAGAGAAATCCGGTTAATTGAGCACTAGTTATTCGCTAAAACCCTTCACTCTGTTTTCAGTTATTCGGATATCGGTCGAAGAGAAATCCGGTTAATTGAGCACTAGTTATTCGCTAAAACCTTTCACTTATTTCAGTTATTCGGATATCGGTCGAAGAGAAATCCGGTTAATTGAACACTAGTTATTCGCTAAAACCTTTCACTCTATTTTCAGTTATTCGGATACCGGTCGAAGAGAAATCCGGTTAATTGAGCACTAGTTATTCGCTAAAACCTTTCACTCTATTTTCAGTTATTCGGATATCGGTCGAAGACAAATCCGGTTAATTGAACACTAGTTATTCGCTAAAACCTATCACTCTATTTTCAGTTATTCGGATATCGGTTGAAGAGAAATCCGGTTAATTGAACTCTAGTTATTCGCTAAAACCCTTCACTCTATTTTCAGTTATTCGGATATCGGTCGAAGAGAAATCCGGTTAATTGAACACTAGTTATTCGCTAAAACCTTTCACTCTATTTTCAGTTATTCGGATATCGGTCGAAGAGGAATCCGTTTAATTTGATACTGGAAACAATCTGTACTTAGGAATCCTCAACGCAAAATCTCTCTCAGCTTGGAAACCTCAACTCGGAAACCCACCCCCCTTTTAGAAGCCCTCTCAGCTAGGAAACCTCCTTAACCTATTAACCCTTCCAGCTTGAAAACCCACCCCCCTTTTAGAAGCCCTCTCCGCTCGGAAACCCTCTTAACCTATAAACCCTTCCAGCTTGAAAACCCACCCCTCTTTTTGAAGCCCTCTCAGATAGGAAACCCTCTTAACCTATAAACCCTTCCAGCTGGAAAACCCACCCCCCTTTTAGAAGCCCTCTCACTTCGGAAACCCTCTTAACCTATAAACCCTTTCAGCTTGAAAACCCACCCCTCTTTTTGAAAACATCTCAGCTAGGAAACCCCCTTAACCTATAAACCCTTCCAGCTTGAAAACCCACCCCCCTTTTAGAAGCCCTCTCAGATAGGAAACCCCTTTCATTTATAAACCTCCTCAGCTTGTAAAACCCACCCCCTTTTAGAAGCCCTCTTAGTTTGGAAACCTCCTATACCTATTAACCCTTTCAGCTTGAAAACCCACCCCCCTTTTAGAAGCCCTCTCAGCTAGGAAACCCCCTTCATCTATAAACCCTTCCAGCTTGAACCCCCACCCCCCTTTTAGAAGCCCTTTCAGCTCGAAAACCTTCTTAATCTATTAACCCTTCCAGCTTGAAACCCCACCACCTTTTAGAAGACCTCTCAGCTTGGAAACCCCCTTCATCTATAAACTTCCTCAGCTTGAAAAAAACCACTCCTCGTGGAAACCTCCTCAGCTCAGAAACCCCCATAAAAAAATCACGGAAACCCTCTCAGCTCGAAAACTTCCTCAGCCAACCGATGCTTTACGGAAACCCTCTCAACTCAGAAGCCCCCTTTCCCACCCACCCCTTCTAGGAAACCTCCTCAACCCACCCACCCCTTCTAGGAAACCCCCTTAACCAACCCACCCCCTCCAGAAAACCCCCTTAACCAACCCCCACCCCCCCTCCAGAAAACCCCCTCAACCCCCCAACCCCCTCTAAGAAACCCTCTTAACCCCCACCCCACCCCACCCTACCCCCTCTAGGACCCCCCCCCCCCATTCCTCAACTCGGAAACCCTCTCTCAGACAGACAGACAGACAGACAGACAGACAGAGTAAAAGGGAGAAATAGATAGGAGGCGAGAGCTTGAAAGAAGAGAAAAATTATCCCTTATCTGTTTATTCATTTAATTAATTTATTATTCTTATCATGGATTATTTTTTCATCTTTTATGTTTTTATTTTTTACGTTTCCGTTAATTGTTATTATAATTATTACA
>NW_027216060.1:0-8440 GCF_042767895.1 Penaeus vannamei | reverse complement strand
CCCCTATTTCTTTTCCCCCTTTCCCCCTTTTTTTTTTTTTTTTTTCCTTCTTTTTTTTTTCCCCCCCCCCCTTTTCTTTTTTTTCCCTTTTTTTCCCCCCCCCTTTTCCTTTTTTTTTTTTTTTTTTTTTTCTCTTTCTTCTTTCGGAAGAAAAAAAAAAAAAAAAAAAAATTGTAGTAATAATAAAAAAAAACCCCCCCATTTATAATAATTATTTAATTTTTAATTTCAAAAATTAATTTTAAAAAAAATTTTAATAATTATTTTCAAAATTTTTTTAAAAAATTTATTTTTTATAAATTTTTTTAAAAAGGGGGGGAATTTTTTTTTTCTTTTTTTTTTCTTTTTCTTTTTTTTTTTTTTGTTTTTTTTTTTTTTATTTTTTCGTTTTTTTTTTTTTATTATTATAATTATTTTTTTTTTTTTTTTTTTTTTTTTTTTTTGGTTTTTTTTTTTTTTGTGGGGGTTGGTGGGGGTGTAATAATTATTATTTAAAAAATTTTATATATATATATATATAAAATTTTATATATAAAATATATATTATTTATATATATATAAAAATTTATATATATATATATATATATTTATTTATATATATATATATATATAAAATATATTTTTTATTTTTTATTTTTTTTTTTTTTTTTTTTTTTTTTTTTAAAATTTTATATATATTTTTTTTTTTATTTTTTTTTGTTATTTTTTTTTTTTATTTTTTTTTTTTTTTTTTTTTTTTTTTTTTTTTTTTTTTTTTTTTTATAAAAATAAAAAAATTTTGTGGTGTTTTGTTTTGGGTTTTTGGGTTTTTTTTTTTTAACAGAAGGTAAATCCCCCCTCCCCCCTTCCTCCCTCACCCCCGCCCCCTCACCCCAGCCCCAGCCCCCGCCCCCACTTACAGCTTACATTAAAGGAAGGGCGAGTTTGTATCTGTAGGACTACATGGGTTGGAATGGGGATTAAAGGGAAAGGGAGAAGGGAGAGAAGGGGGAGGGGGGGAAAGGGGAAGGGAGGGGTGAAGAAGGGAGGGAAGGGAGGGGTGAAGAAAGGAGAGAAAGGGGAGGGGGAAGAAGGGAGGGATGAAGAAAGGGAGAGAAGGGGGAGGGGGAAGGGGGAAGGGAGGAGTGAAGAAAGGAGGGAAGGGAGTGGTGAAGAAGGGAGGGAAGAAGGAAGGGGGCGAAGAAGTGAGGGAAAGGGAGTGGTGAAGAAGGGAGGGAAGGGAGGAGAGGCGAAGGAGGGAAGGGAAGGGAGGGGGTCAAAAAGGGAAGGAAAGGAAGGGTGGAGAAAGGAGGAGAGACAAAGAACACTTAGGAAAGGGAGAGAAAGGAGGGTAAGAGAGACGTGCAAATTAGGGGTGTGAGAAAAGTGAAGGAACTGCAGAGTGAAGGACCGGAAGGAAGGGGAGAGTGAGGGAAAGGACGACTAAATAGGCGTAGGAGGGGAGAGGGAGAGGGAAGAGGGGAGAGGAAAGCCGTGAAAGAATACAAGGAAAATGAAGTTAAGGTTTCTGAAGAAGAGGGGAAGGAGAGAGAGAGAGAAAGATAGACAGACAGACAGAGAGACAGACAGAAAATCAGGCAGACAGACAGACAAAGGCAGACAGACACAGAGAGAGAGAGAGAGGCAGAAAGATGGATATATATATAGAGTTGAAAGTAAAGGAAGGAACTGAGGCAAAACGATAAACTTGAAAGAAAGAAAGAAAACAAAAAAACAATAAAAAAAAAATCTGCAGTTGATCAAATCAATACACGATCATAATAAAAAAAAAAATCTCTCTCATATATATTTTTTTAAAGAATCACAAACATTTTACAAATTTCTTAGAACCCTAAAAAAAATAATAATAATAATAATAATAATAATAAAATAAAATGAAATAAAAAAAACGTGACTTACTTTTTTTCTTTTTTTAAATAGAGCATAAATATCTTTGAAATAATACACGTTCATGTTTTTTTTTCTTCTTTATTGTGTTATCATTTTCCTATTTTTCTTTCTCATCCTCATCCTTATCCTTCCTATTTATTCTCCTCTTACTTCTCCTGATTGTTATCACTGATATTACTGTTATTCTTATTATCATTATCATCATCAATATCATTGTCATCATCATTATCATCGTTATTAATTATTATCATTATCATTATCATCATTATTACTTCTATTTTTGCTATTATTATTGTTAATATTATCATTATTATTATTATGATTATTGTCATTATTATCATTATTATTATCATTATTATCATCATTATTATAATCATCATTATCATCATCAATACTGTCATTATCATTATCATCATCATTATTACTGCAACTTTTGCTATGATTGTTATTATTATCATAATCACTATCATTATTATTAACACAGATATGTTGATTTACAGCGAACAAGAGTTGTAAATTATAAGTGTGTGTGTGTGTGCGTGTGTGTGTGTGTGTGTGTATGTTGTGTGTGTGTGCGTGTGTGTGCTTGTGTGTGTGTGTGTGTGTGTGTGTGTGTGCTTGTGTGTGTGTGTGTGTGTGTATGTGTGTGTGTGTGTGTGTTTGACTAAGTGTGTGTATGTTTATTTGTTTGAACTAATCAATGTGTGTGTGTATGTGTCCCTTTATTTAGCTATGTGTGTGTGTTTGTTTGTTTGTATAAATGTGTGTTTGTTTGCTTGAATAAATGCATGCGCGTGTGCTTAAATACATGTGCGTGAGTGTATGTCTTTGTTTGGTCATGTGTGTTTGTCTGTCTGAATACGTGCATGTGCGTATGTGTCCTTAATGAAAAAGGATGACATGCAAAAACTCGGAACAGACTTTTTCCTTCATTAAATTCTCCAAAATTGCGCAAGGCCTCGTCAGCATTTTGGAAAACGCCCTGCAACATAATCTTCATCCTATGAATATATAAATAATGCCCAGGGACTATTTTCCGCATAACTAAGTTAATGTGTATTTATTTTTGCGCTTAAATTGTTCTTTCCTGGGCAAACATTCAGTATTTTTAAGAAGGTGAGTTAGTGGCTTAAGCGAAGTTGAGATACAGTTTATTTGCGTAAACAAAAAAAACAAAAAACAAAAAACAAACAAAAAAAAAAAGAATACAGTAACAGGTACATAAGTGTGGAAAATAAACTATGTCATTATGCAAATTGAGTAAGAACGTAACGTATCGAACTAATATATGTATATATATATGTATATATATATATATATATATATATATATATATATATATATATATATATATATATATATATATATATATATATATATATATATATCCATACATTTATATATGGGAGAAAGGAAGGAATTAAGGAGGAGGGAGAAAGACAAAAGAAAAACAGGGATAGGATGTAAGGAAAATAGAAAGGAAACAAGAAGGAGAAGAGAAGAAAGAAAGAAGAAAGGATAGAAGGAGGAAAACAGAGATAGGAAATAAGGAGGAAGAAAGAATTACAAAAACAGGAAGAAAGGGAAGGAAGGAAGAGAGAGACGAAAACAGGAAGAAAGGGAAGGAAGGAGAACACGTTATTCCGGCATCCCCGCTCCTAATCCGCTTACACTGATACTATCGTCGATAATCCCATTGTATTGACTGGGGGAATCGACCTTATATTCTCACACAAACATTCCAGGTGATTGCACTAAGCCACTTAATCTCCCGAGACAATTCACCTGACTGGAACTAACAAAGAAAGAAAGAAAAAGGAAAAGAAAAGAAAAGAGAAAAAGAGAAAGAGGAAGAAAGAAAGAGAAAGAGAAAGAAAGAAAGAAAGCAAAAAAGAAAGAAAGAAAGAAAAGAAAAGAGAAAGAGAAAGAAAGAAAAAAAAAGAAAGCAAAGAAAGAATAAAAGAAAAATAAGAGAAAGAGAGAGAAATAAAGAAAGGAAAAGAGAAAGAAATAATGAAAAAGAGAAAGAAAGCAAAAAAGAAAGAAAGGAATATCACTTCCTTGGTTTTGATTCTAGTGTTTTTTGCTTTTGTTTTTGTTTATTTGTTTGTTTCTTTCTTTTTTGCTATTGTCTCGGGTTGATTTCTTAATTTTTTTATGTTTTTTTTGTTTGTTTGTTTTATTTTCTCATTGTTTGTTTGTGTTTAATCATCCGTTTGTCTGTTCTTTCGTTTCTTTATCTGTTTCTGTTCATATATTTATTTTTCTTCGTTTGTTATTTTTTTTTTTTTTATTTATTTTTATTTATTTTTTTTTTTACTTATGATGGAATGAAATTTGCAATACTTTCTCTCTCTCTCTCAACCTTACTCTGTCTATTTATCTATCTCTCTTTCATTCTATTTATCAATCTATCTATCTATCGCTCTCTCTTGCATTCTCTTTCTCTCTCTCTCTCTCTCTCTAAGACTTTCCCTTTTTTTCTTCTCTCTCTCTCTCTCTCTCTCTCTTTTATTCTATTCTTTCTTTCTTCTCTCTTTCTGTCTCTCTTTCTTTCTTTCTTTCTTTCTTTCTCTCTCTCACTATTTATTTCTCTCTCTCTCTCTCTTCTCTCTCTTTCTCTCTCTCTCTCTCTCTCTCTCTCTCTCTCTCTCTCTCTCTCTCTCTCTCTCTCTCTCTCTCTCTCTCTCTCCCTCCCTCCCTCCCTCCCTCCCTCCTCCTTCGCTGAAGATTAAAAAGATAGTAATTATAATAAAAAAGACATAAAAAATATATTTTCTAAAAAAAAAAAAAAAAAAAAAAAAAGAAAGAAAAATACAAAAATAAAGAATCGAAACCCATTATTTTGGGAATGGAAAAAAGGACAAAGAAGAAAAAAAGAAAAACGAAGAAGAAAAAAAATAAAAAGAAAGAAAGGAATGTATTGCATTCGTAAAAAAGATAAGATAAATAAAAGAAAAAGAAAAATGTGTATATATATTGCTTTCTTTGAAATGGAAAAGGAAATGGTTTCATATATCGAGAAAAATATCTTGTATTGTGGTTCTTGTCCTTTGTTCTGTTGTTCTTTTGTTCTTCATCTTCTTTTCTTTTCTTCCAAAGTGCTTATCTTTTCCTCCTTTTGTTTCTTGTTTATTTTTATATTTTTTTCCTTTTTTTCTTCTTTATTCCTCTCCCTTCTTTTCTATTTCTTCGTTTTTTTCTTAATTCTCCTTCCTTTTTTTCTTCTTTATTCCTCTCCCTTATTTTTCTATTTCTTCGCTTTCTTATTCTTCTACTTTTGTTATTATCATTACTACTACTATTTTCCCTTCTTCGTTTATTCGTGTCGTTGTTCTTCTACTCATTATTCCATCTCCTCTATTTCCTCCTCCTCCTCCTTCTCCTCCTCTTCTTCCGCCTCCTCCTCTTTTTCTTCTTTTTCTTCTTCTTCTTCTTCTTCTCTCTATCACAGCAAGCAGTAAATAGTTTCACGAAGAAACAGAAACATACTCATACACACACACACACATACGTACACTTGCACATACACACACATAAACACACACACACACACACACATAAACACACTCACACACACATACGCATACACTTGCACACACACACACACACACACACACACACACACAACACACACACACACACATACACACACAAGTACACGCACACACACACACACACACCTAAACACACTCACACGCACGCACACACAAATAAAAAGAAAAAAAAAATTCTTGTTGTCTGCCTGTGTATCAGATGTGTATCCAATTCATATGTATTCGCTGTCACTTTAGATCTACATGTTTCATATCTTTTATTTTATTTTCCCTCTTCCTCTTTCTGTGTCTGAAATATTTGTAAAGCCAGAGATTCTTACCGTTTCTGCCTCTTTCTTTATTTGTTTTTATTCTTATATATTTTTCTCTATCTCTCATTACTACTTGTTCCCTCTCTCACTCTATCTTTCTATCTATCCTTATCCCTCTATTTTTCTTTCTTTTCTTCTCTCTCTCTCTCTCTCTCTTTCTCTTTCTCTCTCTTTCTCTTTCTCTTTCTCTCTCTCTCTCTCTCTCTCTCTCTCTCTCTCTCTCTCTCTCTCTCTCTCTCTCTCTCTCTCTCTCTCTCTCTCTCTCTCTCTCTCTCTCTCTCTCTCTCTCTCTCTCTCTCTCTCCCTTCCCTCCCTCCCTCCCTCCCTCCCTCCCTCCCTCCCTCCCTCCCTCCCTCCCTCCCTCCTCCCCCCATCTCTCCCTCCTTCCCTCCCTCCCTCCCCTCCCCCCTCCCCCCCTCCCCACCCCCATCTCCCTCCCTCCCTCTCCCTCCCTCTTCCTCCCTCCCAACCAAACCAAAACAAGCACAGAAATCCCTCTCCCTTCGCCCTGATACGAGGCGGGGGGAAAAAAAATATAAACACCCTCGAATCTATTTCCTCTAAACGGCACATCTAATGATATTAAATGCGAGCGGGAGGGGGATCGAGAGGTTCCAATACCACCGCCAAACGGTTTCATAGGATTTGGGGCGCCGCTTTGGTCTCCTCGAATTTATAATGTTATTTTATTTTCCCGCTCGTTACATCTTTAACCGCTAATAACCTGTATTACGAGTGTGCCGACCCAGTGTACACCTCCGCGTACATGTAGGTGTACACACGCACAGACAGAGATGTTTATGTACGTATATTTATACATATAAATGCACACACGCACGCACAGAAATGTCTATGTACGTATATTCATACATATAGATGTACACACGCACAACAGATGTTTATGTACGTATATTCATACATATAGATGTACACACGCACAACAGATGTTTATGTACGTATATTCATACATATAGATGTACACACGCACACACAGAGATGTTCATGTACGTATATTCATACATAGCGGACCCAGTATACACCTCCACGTACACATAGATGTATACACGCACACACAGAGATGTTCATGTACGTATATTCATACATAGCGGACCCAGTATACACCTCCGCGTACATATAGATTTACACACGCACACACATAGATGTTTATGTACGTATATTCATACATATAGACGTATACACAATGATCTTTATGTACGTATATTCATACATATAGACGTACACACAGTGATGTTTATGTACGTATATTCATACATATAGACGTATACACAATGATCTTTATGTACGTATATTCATACATATAGACGTACACACAGTGATGTTTATGTACGTATATTCATACATATAGATGTACACACGCACACACAGAGATGTTCATGTACGTATATTTGCAGTTATCGGTATAAAGGAGAGTGCATGGACGTACACTCAAAAGCACACAGCTAGATATACACGCCCACGTACATACAGATATGCATGTGTAGGCTCAGAAATATGTACATGTATGAATATATACGAACGGGGATGAAAAGGCAACATAAAACATGTTCACCCACAAATACGCATACACACACACATACAGACACACTCTCTCTCACACACACACACGTACACAGACGCATACGGACGCACACGCACGCACGTACACAAACGCTTACAGACGCACACACACGCACACACATACACGCACACACACACGCACACACACACACACACACACACATATACACACACATGCACACACACACACAAGCAGACGCACACGCACACAATAGTACAATAGTAATAACAATAATCATAATGATAAATATAATGATAATGGTGATAATGATAATGATGACAATAATGATGATAATAGAAATGATAATGATGATAATAATAATAATGATAATAATAGTGATAACGATGATAATAATGATGATAGTGATAATAGTAGTGATAATAATAATAATGATAAAAGGATAATGATAATAGCAGTAATAATACCAATGATAATAATAATGAAAATGATAATAACAAAAATATCAATAATAATAATAATAATAATAATAATAATAACAATAATAGTAGTAGTAATAATAATAATAGTAATGATAATAATAATGATAATAATAATAATAATAATAATAATAATAATAATGATAACAATAATAATAATAATAGCAATAACAATAATGATAAAAAAGATAATAATAATAATAATAATAATAATAGTAATAACAATAATAATAATAATAATAGTAATTACAATAATGACAATAATAACAATAACAATAATAGTAATAACAATGATGATAATAATGATAATAATAATAAGAAGAACAACAATAAGAACAATAAAATAATAATGAAAATAACAATAATAATAATAATAATAACAATAACAATAACTACACAGACAGCGACAGCTTTAATAACATGACCTGGTTCCTGATCTTCAAAACCTACTTCCTCGGCCGTTGCAAAGAGACTATCTATGCAGAGGATCAATAAAGCTGAAAATAGGCCCAATAAAAGCTAGATTGTGGGCTTTATTGAATGGTTCCGGCCGTCACGTGATCCGGAAGGAGGTTTCTGATGCGCCTTAAAAGGTATTGATTAAAATTCTTGTGTCTTTAACTGTGGTATTCGGTATTTTAGGGTTTTAAGTTTGTTTGGAATTTG
>NW_027216059.1:0-2500 GCF_042767895.1 Penaeus vannamei | reverse complement strand
TCTCTCTGTCTGTCTCTCTCTCTCTCTCTCTCTCTCTCTCTCTCTCTCTCTCTCTCTCTCTCTCTCTCTCTCTCTCTCTCTCTCTTTTTTTAATTTTTGTACTTTGTTGATTTTTCTTTTTTCTTTTTTCTTTTTTTACATATTTCCTTACTTTTATTTTCATTATGATAATAACAATTATCATAATAATAATAACAAAATAATAATATTATTCTTATTATTATCTGTATTATTTTAAAACCTTTTTTTACATCGACTTATTTTTTTAAATCCTTTTTTTTCTTATTTTTTATCTTTTTTTTTATTTTTTTTAGCGTTCTCTCACATGGACTTGTCTGTTGCAGAAGAAACACAGATATTGAGTCTCCGAGGAAAGGATGCGGTGATTGGCTGGGAAAAAGTTGTGATTATTATTCCTGTGAGAGGAAGAGGATCTTTGTCCCAAACGCGTATTGAGGGAGAGAGAGAGGGAGAGAGGGAGAGAGGGAGAGAGGGAGAGAGGGAGGGAGGGAGGGAGGCGGGGGGGGGGGGAAGGAGGGAGGGAGGAAGGGAAGGAGGGAGGGAGGGAGGGAGGAAGGGAAGGAGGGAGGGAGGGAGGGAAGGAAGGAGGGAGGGAGGGAGGGAGAGAGGTATAGAGAGGGAGGGAGGGGGAGAGAGGGGGAGGAAGGAGGGAGGGAGGGAGGGAGAGAGAGAGAGAGGGAGGGAGGGAGGGAGGGAGAGAGAGAAAGAGAGAGAGGGCGAAGGAGAAAGAGAGAGATTGATAGATAGATAAATAAAGAGAGAGATTACTGTATCTGTGTGTGTGAGTGCGTGCACATATATGAATATTTAGATGTGTATGTGTGCATGAATATATGTGTATATGTTTGTACGTATGTATTTATGTATATATGCATATATGTATGTATGTATGTATGTATATGTATGTACGTATTATGAATGTATGCATGAATGCATCCGTGTATGTATATTTACACTGATGTATGTCTGATATTTACTAGAAAAAGGATGGGAGAGGACAATAAGAAACGATTAATATAAGATATATAATGAGGAAGAAGTAAAGAAAAAACGTAACAGAAAACGTGCTAGCAGTATATAAAAGAAAACGGGATGTCCTGAGTCACAAAAAACGTAAGTCGAGGGCAAACTTAGAGAAAAAAATACTCACAGTCACAAACATCCTACTAATCGACCTGATTTATCCCGCCGACCTCACCCACCCGTTACAAGACCGACAGAAACCGACAGGCCAGCCAACAACGACTTCAGGAGACCGACCACGAGGGCGCATCAGACCGACAAAACTTTTGTTTCCCGTTTTCTCTGATGCATTCCGGGGAAACTCTGGTAAATAGGAAAAGTTTCGCGCTGTTGGCCACTGCGAAAGGGTTGATTGAGACGATATGTTGGCGATCTTGGTGACGGGTAGGGGGGTGGGGAAGGGGAAGGGATAGGGGGAAGCAGGAAGGAGAGAGAGATAGAGAAAAGGAGTGTAAGAGAAAAGGGAGGGGAGAGGGAAGGAGGGGAAGGACAGGGGAGGTGGTTTAGGGTAATGATAAGGAGAGGAGAAGGAAGGGGAGAGGAAACTAGAAAAAAGGGAGAGGGAAGGGAGAGAGGAGGCGAGGAAAAGATTAGGAAGGGGAGAGTAAGGGTGGGAGAGAGAGGGGAGTAGGAAGAGCAGAGGAAGAAAAGAAAGGGAGAAGGGAGGAGGAGGAAGGAAAGAGGGATGGTGAGTGGGTGTGGCTGGAGATGGGAGAGATAGACATAGAAAGAAAGAAAGAGAGAGAGAAAGAGAGAGAGAGAAAAAGAGAGAGAGAAAGAGAGAGAGAAGAGAGAAAGAGAGAGAGGAGAGAGAGAGAGAGAGGGGGGGAGAAATAGATAGATAGATAGATAGATAGATAGATAGATAGATAGAGAGAAACTGACAGATAGAGAGATATATAGACAGAGGAAAATATAAGAGAAAATGCTAAGACAAGAGAAGGTGAGAGAGAAAGAGAAAAGGAAAGACGGAGAAGAGAAAAATGCACAGTAAAGTAAGTGGGGAAGAAAGAAAGAGGGAGAAATGGGGAATAGAGTGGTGATGAAAGTGGAAGTAAGAGGGAAAAGGATGGAATAAATAATAAGGAGAAACTCCTCATAAATACATGATAATAAAATAATAATAATAATGATAATGATAATAAATCTGATTATAATGATGATAATGATGATAATGATAATAATGATAATGATAATGATAATAAAGATAATGATGATAATGATGATAATAATGATAATAAATATAATGATGATAATAATGATAATAAAGATAATGATGGTAATGATAAAGCTAATGATGATAATATTAGTGATAATATTACGAATGATAATGATAATGAAAAAATATTGTTATCATAGTCATCATTATCATTTTCATTATCATCGTTACTGTGTTTATAATAACCCTGATAAAGATGATAGCGATAATGATATTCATAATAAGAAAAGTAATTAG
>NW_027216056.1:0-8424 GCF_042767895.1 Penaeus vannamei | reverse complement strand
TCCGTTTTCTTTCTTCCCTTTGCGGTCAAGGTGTGGTGGTCAGTCTATTTCGTTTGTTTGTTTGTTTGCCGTTTCTCACCGTGCTGCTGGAGGGGCTACCTGTGAAAATAGATGTGATGAGAATGCTGCAATTGTCATGGACTATATTCAAGCTAATTTTTTAAATTTTTTGTTTTTTATTTTGGTTTGATAATTTTATTATTTGTTATCCATTATCTTTATTTTTATCATTTTTTTTTTATTTTATATTACCTTATTATTATTTCATATATTATTTTTATTTATTATTTTATTATTATCTTTTTTTCATTTTTTATTATTTTTAATTATTTTATTATCATTTTTATTATTTATATCTTTTAACTAATTATCATTATTTTAATCATTTTTAAATAAAATCAAATCATTAAACAAAACAAACCATATCCCCCCCCCCCCTCCCTTTCCCCTTCCCCCCCCCCCCACCCCCCCCCCCCCCCCCCTCCTTCCCCGACCTTCCTTTTCCCCCCCCTTTCCCTTTTCCTCCTTTTTCCCCCCTTTCCTCCCCCCTTTTCCCCTTTTTTCCCCCCCCTTCCCCCCTCTCTCCTCCTCCTTCCCCCCCCCCCCTTCTCCCTCCTCCTTTTCCCCCCCCCCTCTCTCACCTCCTCCTTCCCCCCTTCTCTCCACCTCCTTCCACCCCCTTTCTCTTCCCTTTCTTCTCTTTCTTTCTTTCTTTTTATTACCTCAAGTCAACCACTGGCCAAGGCGCGTGTTTCGTTCAAGAAGAAAATCACACGATATTCATCTTACGCATTTTTTTCCTTGGTCTTAAGTATACGGTGGTCAGTTTTGACCGCTTGGCTTAACCTGTGTGCGCGCGTGAGGAGGGAGGGAGGGTGGAGAGGAGGGAGGGGGGGGGGGGGGGGAGGGGGGGGGGGAAAAATGAGGGGGGGGGGGGGAGGGGGGGGGGGGAAGGAAAGGGGGGGGGGGAAGGGGGGGAGGGTGGGGGGAGGGGGGGGGGGGGGGGAGGGGGAGGGGGGAGGAGGAGGGGGGGGGGGGGGAAGGAAGAGGGAGGGAGGGGTGGGGGGGGAAAGGGGGGGGGGGTGAGGAGGGAGGGAGGGGGGGGGGGGGGGGGAGGAGGGAAGGGGGGGGGGGGGAGGGGAGAGGAGGGAGGGAGGGGGGAGAGGAGGGGGGGGAGGGGGGGGGGGGGGGGGGGGGGGGTGGGGGGAAGGGGGAAAAGGGGGGGGCGGGGGAGGGTGGGGGGGGGGGGGGGGGGGGGGGGAAAGGGGGGGAGGGGGGGGAAGGGGGGGGAAAAGGGGGAAAAATGGGGGAGGGTGGTGAGAGGGGAGGGAGGGTGGAGGGGGAAGGAAGGGGGAAAGAGGGGGGGGGAGGGGGGGAGGGGGAGGGGAAGAAAAAAAAACAAAAAAAAACAAAAAAAAACAAAAAAAAAAAAAATCACTCCCAAAAACCCCTTCCCCCCCTCCCTCCACCCTTTCCCTTTCCCCCTCCCCACTCCCCCCCTCCCCCCCCCCACCCCTACCCCCTCCTCCCCTCCTTATCCCAAGTACCTCCAATCTGCCCCAAAAAAAGCCCCGAAAACCCCCCCCCCCCCCTTTGGGGCCCCCCCCCTTTGGGGGAGGGGGGGGGGGTTTTTTCCGGGGGGGGGGTCTGGACTTTTTAATAAATTATAATTATATATTTTTTTTTTTTATTTTTATATATATATATTATTATATATTTTTGTGTGTTGGGGGGGGATTTATATGTAATATATGTTGATTACATATTTTAAAAAAAAACCATAAAAGCCTTTTTTTCCCCCACCCCCAAAAAAAAAAAGCATATAGCCTCCTTCCCTCCACCAAAGGACCCAAAATAACCCCGGGGCCCGTCCAAAACCCCCACAAAACCCCAGGGGTCATTTTTTTTTCCCGGCAACCCCGGCCGGGGCGGGGTTGGGAGGGGGGGAAAAGGGGGAATAAGATTTTTTTTTTCTTTCTTACTCGTTTAAAGGAAGGGAGAAGACCTTTTTCTTGTTCATTTTGGAAGGAAGTTAAGAGTATATTTTCATTTTTAAAAAAGGGAAAGGAAAATTTTTTTTTTTTTTTTTTTAATTTTTTTAGGAGAATCAGGTTTTTTCCCATTTTTAAAAAAATAAGATTTTTTTTCCCCTTTCTCATTTTAGAGGAAGAAACCTTTTTTCTTTTTCTTTTTTTAAAGGGTAACTGATTTACAACATTAACAACGACAATAAAAAATCATGTCAACCACATTGTCATTTCGGAGAACTAGGAGATCAATAATGACAATTGGAAGAACAGTAATTATATGAATAATAATGAAGATTGCAATCCCAATATACTTTATCATTTAAAATTGCTTTGTTTTTTTTATGAGGGGGGGGGGGAAAAAAAAAAAAAAAAAAAAAAAAAAAAAAAAAAAAAAAGAAAAAAGGCAAATTTCAATAAAACTTTTATTCAAATAATCCCCATTCAATAGCACATTTGATAACCACAGTCAATAATAACATAAAAAACATTTAATAACCACAACCAATAACATTCAACAACCACAACAATACCATCTAACAACCACAACCAATAATCACATTCAATAACCACAACCCATAACATTAAACAACCACAACCAACCACTTTTAATAACCACAACCCCCAACAATTAACAACCACACCACAACAACACAAAGACCACCCCACATAACCCACGCGACCAGACCCGACCACACACACGCTCGTGCCCGACTCACCGTCTCACATGTCCATCTCCCAAGACACGACTGACCACGTGTTAAAATATTCCTCTTTTTTTCCTTCTTTCTTTCTCTCTCTCTCTCTAAGGGTCTTGAAATGGTCAGCGGTCAGCGGTGGTCAGGCGGTAGGGTAGCGTCAGTCCCCTCACGTGTCCAGGTATATATGTGATCGTCAGCTGTATTGTGTGTGTGTGTACGTGTTATCTTTTCTATTTTGGTTCCCTTTCTTTGTATTCTTTCTTTTTTTCTTCTTCTATTTTCTCTTTTCTTTTTTTTCAATTGGTCTGGGTATTGGTAGCGAGGCGAGTCTTTTCTCTAGCATAACAAGTAGTAATCTTGATATTGGTATCATTATCATTATCATTATCATTATCTTTATTATTTTCATCAATTATCGCTAACATTATAATCATTATCATTAACATTATCATCATTATCCTCATACTTGTTATTATCATTATCATCATCATCATTATTACTATCATTATTATTATTATTATTATTATTATTATTATTATTATTATTATTATTATTATTATTACTAATTATATTATCATAATCATCATTATCATCATCATCACCATCATCATTATTTTTTATCATTAATGTTTTTATTATCATCATTTTCATCATATCATTTTCAATATTTTGTTATTGTTGATGTTATTATTTTCATTACCATTATTATTACCATTATTATTATTGTTATTATTATCACTATTATCATCTTTATTAGTAGTAGTTGCAATAGTTGTTTCATTATTTTATTATCGTTATTATTGCATTATTATCATTATCAATATTATTACTATTACTATGATCATTATTATTATTATTATTATTATTATTATTATTATTATTATTATTATTATTATCATTACTATCAGTAGTTATAGTAGCAATACTATCATCATTGTCATTAATATTATTATCACTTTTATCATTATCTTTATCTTTATTGTTATAATCATCATTATTGTCATTATCACCGCCATCATCATCGTCATCCTAATACTACTATCACCGCTACGATGGTGGTAGTAGTATAAGTATCAATAGTAGTTGTAGTCATTGTTGATATCATAATCATTATCATTGCCATTAATCTTACATATATCATTTTCATGCTCAGTGTCAATATGATCATCATTATCATCACCAACTATATTATATCATTGTACATTTTCCTTCGCCGCTTTTAAGATCAAAGGATTATTTTCACTATCAACGTCAATTTGACTATCAATCATCATCAACTATATTATATCCTTGCCAACATTAATCATATAAATATCACTATCATTGTCCATTTTCCTTCACCGCTTTTAAGATCAAAGGATTATTTTCACTTTCAACGTCAATATGATCATTATAATCAACCTTACTATATCTTTGCCAGCAACAATCGTATAAATGTCACCATCATTGTACGCTTTTAAGATCAAAGGATCATTTTCACTATCAACGTCAATATAATCATCATTATCACCAACCTTATTATATCATTGCCAGCATTAATCATATAAATATCACCATCATTGTACGCTTTTAAGAACAAAGGATCATCATTATCACTAATCTTATCATGTCATTGCCAGCATTAATCATATAAATATCACCATCATTGTACATTTTCCTTCGCCGTTTTTAAGGTCGACAAGATCAAAGGACTTGATTCGTGGCGGTCGATCAGCGGAGGTTCAATAAGCGGAAAATAAGGGTTCATTTTCTGGCCAGCAGCTTCCTCTCGGTTCGTGGAGGTTCTGGATGCTGATGCTTGTCTAGAGAGTGTTGGAGAAGTGATGGAGAGTGGGAGAGGGAGGGGGAGGGGGATGCGGTATGGGGGGCTGTCGGTGGGAGACTTCGATGCGTCTGTAAAAAGTTATCTTCATTTTTTTTCTTTTTTTCTTTTTTATTTCTTGTTTTTTGTTTTTGTTTTTATTGTTGTATTTTATCATTAATCGAGTTTTTTTCGTTTTCTTCTTTATTATTATTCTTTTCTTTTTATCTATCTCTTTTATGTTGGGTTTGTTTCCTATTCGTTCTAATATCTGGCCTTTTGTAATTATCTATGTGTTTATTTCTCCTTTTTTTGTCATTTCTTCCTGCTTCTTTATTTATATTGTGTTCCATTTAATGTTATTTCCTTTATCTTCTTATCTTCCTAAAAAGATATTACTTCCATCTCTTATCGTCATTTCTTTCATTTTTTCTTTCGTTCCCACTCCTCCTTTCTCCTCTTCACTCCCCCCTAATCTTCTTCTTCTCTCCGCATCATCTTCCTCATCTCCCTCTTCTTTTCCTCTTCTCCATTTTACTCTCACCATTTTTCTCTCTTTTTCTTTCTCTCCTAGTCCTTTCGACCCTTCTACCTTTCTCCCATGCATCTCCCTTCATCCCTCTCTTCTTTTTCTCTTCTTCATTTCACTCTCACCTTCTCTCTCTCTCTCTCTCTCTCTCTCTCTCTCTCTCTCTCTCTCTCTCTCTCTCTCTCTCTCTCTCTCTCTCTCTCTCTCTCTCTCTCTCTCTCTCTCTCTCTCTCTCTTTCTCTCTCTCTCTCCTCGTCCTCTCGACCCTTCTACCTTTCTCCCATGATTTTCCCTTCACCCCTTTTCTCAATTTATCTTTTTTTCTCTTTTTTCTTTTTTTTTCGGCGGCCACTTGGGCAAAGGAAGTATCCGTTAACTCGCGTACAGACCCAAAGGTAAATCTAGTGAGCTTAATCATTCAGGGGAAAGTCACTCTACTTTTTTTTCCATCCTCTTCTCCTATCTTTCTTCTTCCTTTTATTTTTATCTATCTCCTCTTTTCTTCATCTATCTACTCTTTTTTCTTTTCTTATTGTTTTTTCCTTTTGCTTCTTCATCTTCTTCTCTTTCTCTTTTGCTTTCTCTCTTCCTTCTCTCTCTTTATTTCTTTTTATTCCTTCTCTCTTTCTTCCTCTCTCCTATTCTTTCATTCTCTTTTACCACCTCATTTACTCCTTCTTACATTTCTTCCTTTCTTCCTCCTTATCATCCTGGCGTAATATTTCACCCTCGAACCTCCGAGGACACTCACAACTTACTCATAAAAGTTAAATGAGGAATTCTCATCTTTATATGAGGATCTCTTTCCCTTTTTTCCGTTTCCATCTTTATCAAATTCACTTCTCCTCCTTCCTTCCATCTCCTCTCCTATCAGTTCTTTCATTCTCTTCTCTCATTTCCCTCTTCATCCTCATTATTTTCGCTCCTCATCCTCACTTCCTTTCCCGCCCCTGTTATCTTCACTTCCTTGCTTTACTTCCTTTTTTATTCCTATTTACTTCATTCTTCCTCCCCTTTTCCCTTTCCTCATCTATTACCATCGCCCTTATTCCTCACTTCACTTTCCATCCTTGTTAACTTCACTCCTCCTTCTCCTCCTCTGCTCCTTTCATCCTATTTCACTCAAGAAAGATTTTTAAAGCTTTACTTCCTTTTCCATTTTTATTTACTTCACTATCCCTTCCCTCATCTATTATCATCGCCCTTCTTCCTCACTTCCCTTTCCACCTCTATTGACTTCACTCCTCCTCCTCTGCTTCCTTCGCCCTCTTCCACTCAAGGAAGATTCTCAAGAAAAATAAATGAGGAGCTTTTGCGAATCTAATTACATTTCTCTCTCTTCTTTTTCTCCTGTTCTTCACCTATCATTCTCTCTCTTTATCCTCCTATTTCTTTTTTTCCGTTTCCTCTCCCACTTTCACCCTTTACATTTTTCAACTTTCCCTTTCTTCACGTACTCTCCCTTTCCCTTTCCTCTCCCACCCTCATCCTTTACACTTTTTTCCTTTTTCCCTTTCGTCGCGTACCCTCTCTTCCCCTTTTCCCTCCCTCATTCACTCTCTCACATGCTATGCACTCTTAAGGATGATAAATGACGACCCTTACCGACCGTCCGGCATTTCTTCCTTTCCTCTTCCTCCCCTCTTTCCCACACCCTTCTTCTTCCCTCCCTTCCCCTTTTCCCTTTCTTCGTCTCTTCTCTTTTCTCTTTCCTCATTCTTTCCCTTCTCCGTTGCCCATTCCTTCCTTCTCCGGTTTGCTCATTCCTTCCTTACTCCCTTGCCCACTCCTTCCCTTTCTCCTTTCCCCATCCCCTCCCTTTCCCCTTGCCCATCCCTTCCCTTTGCTCTTTTCCTCATCCCCCTCACTTTCTCCTTTCTCCGTTCCGTTCCTTCCACCTTTCCCCATCCCCTCCCTTTCACCCTTTCCTCATCCCCTTAACCCCTTTCCCCTCACCCCACCCCCTCCTTTTATCATCCAACCCCTCTTTTCCCCCCTCAACGTAATCCGAAGAAACTTCACAGCACTCTCAAGAAAGACATGTAACGTCTCACCACGTACTCTAAGCACGTCCGTCCGCCTGGTGTTTATAACAAGGCTTTCGTTACACGTCGTACGCTACGTTATATCGGGTGACTTATGGGATAGGTTGGTCACTGCGGCCACTTGTGCGAGAAGGAGAATGAATATGTAGAGATGGTTTGATGGTTTTATAACGAGGGGAAGAGAGAGAGGGTGGAGAAGGGGAAATAACTGGAGAGAACGAGAGAGAGAGGTTGGAAAAGGTGAGATAACTGGAGAGAACGTTTATTTTTATTCATTATTTTATTTTATTTATTTATTTTTTTTTTTTTTGGGGGGGCGGATTCTTTTGCATGGAGGTTTGATATATAAAGATGTTTTGATTGTTTTATATGGAAAAAAAGAGAGGTCAGAGAAAGTGAAAAACTGGAGATTCTTTTTTTTTTCTTTTTCTTTTTCGTTTTTTCGCCTGTTGTGTATGGAGCTTTGATATATAAAGATGTTTGGTCACTGCGGCCACTTGTGCAAGAAGGAGAATGAATATATAAAGATGTTTTGATGGTTTTATAAGGAGGGGAAGAGAGAGGTTTGAAAGACTGAAATAACTGGAGAGATCTTTTTTTTTCTTTGATTTTTCGTGTATGGAAATTAAATATATAAAGATTTTTGACTATTTTATAAGGAAAAGAAGAGAAGTTGGAGAAACCGAAAAACTGGAAAAATGGTTGTTTTTTTGCGGTCTTTGTGTAAGGGGAATTAATATATCAAGATGCTTTGATTTCTTTTGTGAAGAGGAGAAGAAAGATCTAAGAAACTGAAAAGAATCATTTGGAAATGAATATATTTGAAAAAGCTTTGATAACTTTATGAGAAGAAAGACTGAAGAAGCTAGAGTAACTGAATATGGGAAAAAATAAGTGGAAATGACGCAATAACCAGTGTACGGGTAGGTGACTAAAACCAATGAGCACCTTATTATTTTTTCTTTCTTTTTACGTTCGCTTCTGAGGCGAGCTGCAATAAACAATTCATCTTTTATCATGATTATTATACCAGAGAGTAGCAATACCTAGCAATGACCGTAGCTAAACCATCATATCAAACCTGACGAGGGTTATTAAAGGAGAAAACTACTATGAACTACTATGCCGATGTTTAAGTGATGATAATGAGATGATAATGATAATGATTATGAAATTATGATAATGATGATTCTATAATACGGCTCCGTGAGACGATAAGAACAATATATGTATTGATATAATGATAAGAAATGATAATAAAGATAATAGTTATAATGGTAATGGTAATTATACCCTTGTTTATATTTAAATTGACATTGAT
>NW_027216055.1:0-8413 GCF_042767895.1 Penaeus vannamei | reverse complement strand
CCTCCTTCTCTGCTCCTTCCCTTGCCAAACCCCCCCTTTCCCCTCAATCTCCTCCCCCCAACTACCTGTTTCCCTCTCCCCTCTTCCTTCTACCCTCTCTCCTCATCTTACCCTTCAATCTCCCCTCCTTCTTTCTACCTTTATCCCTCTCCCCCTCTCTCTCTCCCTCTCTTTCCACCCTCTTTCTTCCTCTTTCCCTCCCTTCCTCTCTCACACTACCTGTCTCCCGCCTTCTTCCCCTCTCTCTCTCTCCCCACCCTCTTTCTTCTTCTCCACCTTTCTTCCTCTTCCCTAAACCATCTTCCTCTTTCCTCTCCCCCCTCCCATCCTCCTTCCTCCTCTCACATTCTATTTTTCCTCTTTTTTCCCCCCCATCTCTACCCCTTCCTTTTCCCCTCATTTCCCCCCTTCCTTATTCCCCCCATTTTTCCCCCTCCCCCTTTCATCTCCCCCCCCCTTCCCCCCCCTTTTTTCTTTTTCCCCCTTTCCCCTTTCCTTTTCCCCCCTTCCTCTTATTCCCCCCCCTTCCCTTTCCCCTCCCCCCTCTCCCTTCCCGCCCCCCCTTTTACCCCCCCCCTCCCATCCCTTCCCCTTCCCCCTCCCATCCCCCCCCCCCCCTTTCCCCTTTTCCCCCTCCCCCCCTTGGCAAAGCCCCTTTACCATTTATTTCTTTTCCCCCCTTTTTCCTTTGCCCTGACCCCCCCCTCCCCTTATCCTAGTGTCCCTTCCTTCTCTCTATATATTTTTACCCTCGATTTTCCATCATTAATCTTGTGACTGAATATATTCTTGGTCGTCTGGGCGTGTGGGTGTGGGTGTGTTTGTGTGTCTTTCTCTCCCTTTCTCTCCTTCTGTTTCTTTTCCCTCTCTTGATTTATCTGTGTTTGTTTGTTCTCTCTCATTTTTTTTTTTTTTTTTTTTTTTTTTTTTTTTTTTTTTTTCCCCCTTTTCTCTTTTCCCTCTCTTTCTTCTTCCCTCCCTCTCTCTCTCTCTCTCTCTTTCTCTCTCTCTTTCTCTCTCTCTCTCTCTCTCTCTCTCTCTTTGATGACAGGTAAAGAAATAGGGGGAGAGGAGAAATAGAAGGGTAAGGAGGAAGAGAGGGAGGAGAGAAAGAAAAGTGGAAACAGAAAGGAAATGAAAATAAGAAGCAGGAGGAAAAGAAACCAAAAATAAAATGATGATAATGTTAATTATATTGATAATGATGATGATATTGGTGATGATGATGGTGGTAGTGATAATAATTATAATAATAATAATAATGATGATGATAATGATGATGAAGAAGATAATAACTATGATGATAATGATAGTAATATCAATGACTGGAATCATAATGATAGTAGTAAAGATAAAGATATTAGTAACAATAGCAATGATAATAATAAAAACAACAAAAATCATGATAACGATAACCATAATGACAAAGATAATAATATTATAGTAATTATAATGATAATATATATAAGGAGGAAAATGATGACAATAATGATAATAACAATAACAGTATATAGTAACAATAAAATTGGTAAAAGTAGTAACAATGATAGTAATAAAAATGACAAAATTAATAAAAGTATTGCTAGTAATAATGATAATAATGATAATCATAATGATAACAATAATAATAATCATAGTAATAAAAATAATGAAAATAACGAAAATAACTGTAATAACAATAATTATGATAATAACAGAAATGTTATTAACGATAATGATAATAATAATGATGATGATGATAATAATGATAATAAAGATAAAAATAACAATGATAATAACAATAACAGGAAGAACATCAAGAAGAAGAACAAGAAGAAGAAAAAAACAGAGGACCGGGGGGGGAGAGGGGGGGGGGAAGGGGAGGGGGGTGGGTTCCCTAAAGTCTTCCGATTCGAGGGGAGTCAGCGAATAAAGGGAGGAAAGAAAACACAAGGAACCGTTTTTTTTTTTTTTTTTTCTCTTTTTTTTTTCTCCTTTTTTTTTCTTTCTTTTTTTTTTTTTTTTTTTTTTTTCTCTCTTCTCTCTTTCTTTTCTCCTCCTCTTTTCTTTCTTTTTCTCTTTCCCCTCTCTCTCTCTTTTCCCTTTTTCCCCTTTCTCTCTCTCTCTCTATCTTTCTTTTTTTTTCTTCTCTTTTCTCCCTCCTCTCTCTCTCTCTCTCTCTCTCTCTCTCTCTCTCTCTCTCTCTCTCTCTCTCTCTCTCTCTCTCTCTCTCTCTCTCTCTCTCTCTCTCTCTCTCTCTCTCTCTCTCTCTCTCTCTCTCTCTCTCCCCCTTCTCTCTCTTTTTTTCTTTTTTCTCTCTCTCTTTCCTTTTTCTTTCCTCTTCTCTCTCTCTCTCTCTCTCTCTCTCTCCCTTTCTCTCTCTCTCCCTTTTCTCTTTCTCTCTCTCTCTTTTTTCTCCTCTTTTTCTTCTCCCTTTCCCTCCCCCTTCCTTCCTTCTTCTTTTCTTTCCCCCTCCCCCTTCCCCCCCTCCTTCTTTCCCCTTTTTTCCCCCTCCCCTTCCTTCTCCCTTTCCCTTTTTCCCCCCCCCCTTTTTTTCCCCCCTCTTTCCCCTCTTTCGCCTCCTTCCCTCTCTTCCTCCCCTCCTCTCCCCTCTCTCTTTCCTTTTTCCCCCCTCCCCCCTTTTCCCTCTCCCCCTTTTTTTTTTTCTCCCTTTTCCCCCCTTTTTTCCCCCTCCCTCCCTCCTCTTTCCCCCCTTTCCCCCCCCTTTTCCCCCTTCCTCCCTTTTCCTCCCTTTCCCCCTTCCTCCCCCTTTTCCCCCTTTCCTTCCCCCTTTCCCCCTTTTTTCCCCCCCCTTTTGGGCCCCTTTTTTTTTCCCCCTTTCCTTCCCCCCTCCCTTTTCTTTTCTCCTTCTTTTCCCCTTCCCCTCCCCCCTTTCCCCCTTTTTTTTCTGTCTCCTTTTGTTTTTTTTTTTTTTTCTTGGGGGGGTGTTTTTTTTTTTTTTCTCTTCTTCTTTTTTTTTTCCCTTTTTTTTTTTTTCTTTTTTTTTTTCCTTTCTTTTCCCTTTTTCCCTTTTTGTTTTCTTTTTCCTTCTTTTTTTTTTTTTTTGGGTTTTTTTTCTTTTCCCCTTTCCTTTTTTTTTTCCTTTTTTTTCTCTTCTCTCTCTCTCTCTCTTTCTCTCTCTCTCTCTCTCTCTCTCTCTCTCTCTCTCTCTCTCTCTCTCTCTCTCTCTCTCTCTTTCTCTCTCTCTCTCTTCTCTCTTCTCCTTCTTTTCCCCCTTTTCCCCCCTCTTCCCCCCCCCCTCTCTCTCTCTCTCTCTCTCTCTCTCTCTCTCTCTCTCTCTCTCTCTCTCTCTCTCTCTCTCTCTCTCTCTCTCTCTCTCTCTCTTTCTCCCTCCCTCCCTATCTCCCACTCTATCCCTCTCTCTTTCTTTCTCTTCTCTCTTTTCTCTCTCTCTCTCTCTCTCTCTCTCTCTCTCTCTCTCTCTCTCTCTCTCTCTCTCTCTTTTCTCCTTTCTCTCCTCCCTTTTTCCCCTTTCTCCCCCCTCTCCTTTCCATCATTACCCCCATATCTTCCCTTTAAAAAACAAATAAAGCCCTGTTCCTGCTGGAAGATTTATCATAAAAGGAGGAAAGGGAAATATTCCCAGCCTTTTGTGTTTCTTCCACGTATCACGGCAGAAAATACCTTTGCACACGCCAAGACAAACACGTACACTCAAACTCGGGCGCGCGGACACACACACACACACACGCACACACACGCACACACACACACACACACACGCACTTACACACACACACACACACACACACACAGGCACGCACACAAACACACACACACACACACACACACAAACACACACACACACACACACACACACAGACACACACACACACACACACACACATGCACGCACATTTACACACACACACACTTACACACACACACACACACACACACACACACACACACACATCTTTCTTTTACGCATGCATATACACCAAATAATTGTTTATTTTTTCTAGAAATGTATATACGTAAGAACATCTATCTTTTACACATACACAAACACACACACACAAACACGTCTCTATCACAAACAAACAATCACAAACAAAAAAATACAAACATACAATCACAATCACCTCATTCCCTCTACTAATGCATCTCCCTCCGTGTTATGTCATGTTATCCTTCCGTTCCATCTCTCTTCCCCTTTCTTTCCCCTCTTCTTCTCTCCGATGCCTCCCCTCTCTTCCTTTCTTCCCTTTCCCTCTTTCCTTCCTTCTTTTTTATCCGCTTTTCGCACATCTATACTTCCTCTAGCCTTTCTTTTCCTCCTTTTCTTTCTTTCTTCTTCATTTCTCTCTCTTCCTTGCTTTTGGTTTCTTATCGTTTGCTTTTTATTTCTTACCCTTTTTCTTATACATATTTTATTTTGTTCTTATTCCTGTTTTCATCACATTTTCAATCCATCCTTTCCCTATCTTCCTCCATCTATTCCTCTCTCTCTTCTCTACCTCTCCCTATTTTCCCTCCTATCCATTCATGCTGATTTTCCCCTCCCCCTTCCTCCCTTCCCCCTCCCTCTCTTCGTCCCCCTCCTCCCCCTCCCTCCCCTTTCCCCCCTCCTCCCCACTCCCTCCCTTCGCCCCTCCTCCCCCTCCCTCCCTCGGCCCCCCCTCCCCCTCCCTCCCTTCGGCCCCCTCCCTCCTCCCTCCCCCCCCTCTCTTTTGTCTCCCTTTTTAATTCCCCAATTGATTTATCAGGGTTTTACCCCCGTTAAGCATCTCCTATCCATCCCTTTTTTTATATACTATCCGCCACTATTCAAATCGCAATTATTTTCTGTCTCTATTCTCATGTCCAAACCCCCCCCCCCCCTCCCCTTTTTTTTTTTTTTTTTCTTCTCTCTCTCTCTCTCTCTTCTCTTTCCCTTCTCCTCCCTCTCTCTCTCCCCTTCCTTTTGCCACAGGTTCTCCTCCTCCCTCCCCCAATCTACCCCCCTCCCCATCCCTTACCCCCCCCCTCAAACTATTCACTTTCCTTCACCCATCTACCCCCCCCCTCCTCTCATCCACCTCGCTCTCTCTTTCTTCTTTTTTCCCCATTCCCTTCTCTCATCCACCTTTCCTCCCCTCCTCCTCCCCTCTTTTCCCCTCCATTTAACTCCCCCACTCCCCCTCCCTTCCTTCGGCCCCCCTCTCCCCCTCCCTCCCTTCGAATCTCTCCCCCCCCCCTCCCCCCTTCGCCCCCCCCACCCTCCTGCCCCAAATCATTCCTCCGTCTCAACCCTTCTTCCTCTCCTCCTCCCTCCCCCTCCACCCTCACCCCCCCTAACCACTCACTTCTCCCCTCCCCTCGTCCCCTCCCTCCCTCCTCCCCTTTTTATTCTATCCCCTCTCCCCCCTTTCATTTCCCACCCCTCTTTCCCCTCTCCCTCCCTTTCCCCTCCCCTCCCTTCCCCCTCATTCTTCCCCCTTTTCTTTTCCCCCTTTTTTCCCCTCCCTCCCCCTTTACACCCTCCCTCCCTTTCCCTCTCATTCCCCTCCCCTTTTCTCCCCTTCTTTCCTCTTATTTTTTTCTCCTCCCCTCTCTTTCCCCTCCTCCCCGGTCCCCCCCTCCCCACTCTCCCCCTCCCCTTCCCAAATCCTTATCTGATAGGCAAGACGGTTTTGGGGTTAAAAAACTCCCCTTATCAAAATTCCCCAAAGTTCCTTTCCTTTTTTATCTCTTTCCCTCCTTCTCCCTCTTTTCCCTTTCCCCTCTTCCCTCCCTTCCTTCCCATTTTCCCTTTCCCCCTTTTTCCTTCCCTTCCCTCTTCCTCCATCTTCCTTTCCCCCCTTTTCCCCTCTTCTACCCTCCCCTTCCCTCCCCCTTCGCCTATTCCTTCACCTCCCTTAACCCTCCCCACCTTCTTCCCTCCCCTTCCCTCCCTTCCAATCTTTTCCCATCTCTTTCTACCCCTTCCCTTTCTCTCCCTCTCCCCCACTTCATTTGATTTCCCCTTCCCTAACTTTTTTTCCCTACCCCCACTTTCCCTTCCTCCTTTCTTCCATCCCTTCCCCCCTTTTTCCCTCCCTTTTCCCTTTCCCCCCACCTTCCCCTCCCCCCCTTTTCTTTTCCCCATCCTCCCCTTTTCCCCTTTTCCTCCTTTTCCCTTTCCCTCTCCCACCTTCCCCTTCCCCCCCAACCTTCCCCCCCCCTCCCTCTTCCCCTTTCCCTCCCCCCCCCTTTCCCTTCCCCTCCCCCTTTCGCCCCTACCTTCCCTCCCCCTCTTCTCTCCCCCCCCTCCCCCTTTCTCTACCCTTCCCTCTCCCCCTTTTCCCCTTTTCCCCCCCCTTCCCCCTCCCCCTCCCCCTTCCCTCCCTTTACCCTTCCCCCTCCCTTCCCCCCCTCCCCCTTCCCTCCCCCAACCCCCCCCCCCAAAAATTTTATCCCTCCCCCCAGGAAAAATCAAGCCCCGGAAATAGAAATCTATTTATTGGGAAATTAAAAGGGATCCTTGGGAAAGTTTGCGCCGGGAATAATAGGGGGCATGGGAGTTTGAGGGAGTGGTGATGGGGGGGAACGTGGGGGTGGGGGGGGGGAGGGGGGAGGGGGGGGAAGGAGTGGGTGGGAATGGGGGGAGTGGGAGGGTGGGGGGAGAGGAGGGGGGGGGGGGGGGGGAGGAAGGAGAATGGGGAGGGGGATGGGGGGGGGTGGGAAGGGGAAAGAGGGGGGGAGGGGGGGGGGAAAGGGGGGGGGGAGGGGGAGGGTAAGGGGGAGGGGGGATGGGGGGGAAGGAATGGGAGGGGGGGGGAAAGAGGAGGGGAGGGGGAGGGGAGTGGGTGGTGGGGGTGGGAGAGTAGGGAGGTGGAAGAAGAAGGTAAGGGGAGAGACGATGGGGGAGAAGGGAGAGGAAGGGTGGGGGGAGGGGAGGGAGGGGGAAAGTGTAAGGATCGGGGGATGGGAGAGGGGGTTTGAAGGGGGAATGGAGGGGGGGATGGGAGGATGGGGGAGGAAGGGAGGATGGGGGAAGGGGGGGGGATGGATGGGGGTAGGTAGGAAGGATGGGGAAGGAGGGGGAAAAGATGGGGGAGCGGGGGGTAGGATGGGGGTGGAAGAAGGAAAGGGAGGGAGGGAGAGAGAGAGAGGAGGGAGGGAGGGGGGAGAGAGAAAGGATGAGGGGTGGAAGGAAGGGGGGAAAAGGATAGGGGATGGGGGGGGAAATAGGGGTGGGGTAGGGGGAAGAAGTAGGGAGAGGATGGGGGGGTGGGAAAAGTGGTGACGGGAGGAGGAAGAATGGGGTGGGGGGTGGAGAGGGGGGGTGGGAAAAGAACAAGGTTTGAGGAAAGGAAGAAATGAGAAGAAGGAAGAGAAAAGGAGAGAAGGAAGAAGGAAGAGAAAGAAAGAAGGATATAAGAAACAGAACCGGCAGAAGGAAAGGAAATGATGATAAAAGATAAAAAAAAATCATTTGATGGATAGAATGTAAAAATACAAATTCAACATCTAGCCTAATTATATACTTACAAACCCTGAACAACATATATTTTTCATTTATCAATATTTCAAATCAGAAAACAAATGGATAATAATAAAGAATAGAAATAATGATAATAATGATCATGATAATAATGATAATAACATAATATAAATAATATAATCATAACAAAAATGATAATAATAATAATGATAATAATAGTAACATATTATAAATAATATAATCATAACAAAAAAAAAAAAAAAATAATGATAATGATAATAATAATAATGATAATAATAATAATAATGATAATAATGAATAATAATAAAAATGATAATATAATAATAAAAATAATAACAAATAATAATAATGATAAAAAAAACAATCTTACACATTTACGGGTAAGAAGAAAAGAAAAGAAAAAGAAAAAAAATATCAGACTTGCCAACCGAACTACTAAGTTATCGCATTTATGACAACAATGAGCGATAAACTCGAGGGAAGGAACTCTATCGAAAAAAAAGAAAAAAAAAAATCCCTTGAGTTTGGGTCAAAACGTCCCAGCATCACTGGCATCTGATCGAGGTTGGCGGCAGGAAGGGGGAAACCGGGGTGGGGTGGTGGGGGATGGGGGTGGGGGTGGGGTGGGGTGGAGAATTGTTTTAGAAAAAAAAAATCGTCGGTGGATAAATGTGGGTTATATATTTTTTTGTTTTATTTGGTTGAACGTTTAGGTAGATTGATGGTTAGAGAGATGGATAGATAGGTAGACAAACAGACAATGAAATAGATAGATTAATCGGGGAAATAGACGAAATCTAAATGATAGATGTGTATGCATATAGGGCCTCCTTTCTCACATATCACACACAAAAAATTCACACATCAAACAAGGGTAGAAAAAAGAGGGAGAGAGAGAGAGGGGAGAAAAAGGACATAAACCAGATAGAAGGCAGATAAAAGAGAGAGAGAGAGAAAGAAAAGAGAAAAGAGAGATAAAAGAGA
>NW_027216054.1:5000-8411 GCF_042767895.1 Penaeus vannamei | reverse complement strand
AGAGAGAGAGAGACAGAGAGAGAGAGAGAGAGACAGAGAGAGAGAGAGAGACAGAGAGAGAGAGAGAGACAGAGAGAGAGAGAGAGACAGAGAGAGAGAGAGAGACAGAGAGAGAGAGAGAGACAGAGAGAGAGAGAGAGACAGAGAGAGAGAGAGAGACAGAGAGAGAGAGAGAGACAGAGAGAGAGAGAGAGACAGGAGAGAGAGAGAGACGAGAGAGAGAGAAGATGAGAGAGAGAGAGACAGAGAGAGAGAGAGACAGAGAGAGAGAGAGACAGAGAGAGAGAGAGACAGAGAGAGGAGACTGAGAGAGACAGAGAGAGAGAGAGAAGAGAGAGAGAGAGAGAGAGAGAGAGAGAGGAGAGAGAGGAGAAGAGAGAGAGAGAGAGAGAGAGAGAGAGAGAGAGAGATAGAGAGAGAGAGAGAGAGAGAGAAAGAGAGATAGATAGAGAGAGAGATAGATAGATAGATAGATAGATAGATAGATAGATAGATAGATAGATAGATAGATAGATAGATAGATAGATAGATAGATAGATAGATAGATAGATAGATAGATAGATAGATAGATAGATAGATAGATAGATAGAGATAGATAGATAGATAGATAGATAGAGCTAGATAGATAGAGCTAGATAGATAGAGCTAGATAGAGATAGAGCTAGATAGAGATAGAGCTAGATAGAGATAGAGCTAGATAGAGATAGAGCTAGATAGATAGAGCTAGATAGATAGAGCTAGATAGATAGAGATAGATAGATAGAGATAGATAGATAGAGATAGATAGATAGAGATAGATAGATAGAGATAGATAGATAGAGCTAGATAGATAGAGCTAGATAGAGCTAGATAGATAGAGCTAGATAGAGCTAGATAGATAGAGCTAGATAGATAGAGCTAGATAGATAGAGCTAGATAGATAGAGCTAGATAGACAGAGCTAGATAGATAGAGCTAGATAGATATAGATAGATAGATAGATAGATAGATAGATAGATAGATAGATAGATAGATAGATAGATAGATAGATAGATAGATAGATAGATAGATAGATAGATAGATAGATAGATAGATAGATAGATAGATAGATAGATAGATCTAGATACAGAGCTAGATAGAGAGAGCTAGAGCTAGATAGAGAGAGATAGAGCTAGATAGAGCTAGAGCTAGATAGAGAGAGCTAGAGGTAGATAGAGAGATATAGAGCTAGAGAGAGCTAGAGCTAGATATAGATATAGATGTATATGTACATATATATAATGTTACACACACACACACAGACACACACATATTCTTGAGTGTCTGAAAATATTCTCAACTTTTGTCTCAAATGTAAGATAGGGTCGCTGGAGTCCTAAGTCATTTGAGAATCGTCTCAGACAGGTTTACATTGAATTATAGGCCTATGTATTTATATGCGCATATGTGTGAATATATAGATTTATGCCTGAGTATATACTTATATATGTGTGTATATATGCATGTGTGTATATATGCACATGTGTATGTGTGTGTGTGCTTATTATACATGATTGATTTGCTTGTGTTGTGCCACCACGATAGAGTATTTTCCCAAAGAAAACACATGTTTGCAAGCATTCTTATGTATTAATAAACATGAAATAACTAAATAAGTACCGACCAACGATGTAAACAAACGACGGACCTATTTTTTCCTACAACACTTCTCAAATTTAGCCTCAGATTTGTCTGAGACCTTTCGTGGATACGGGCCCATATTCTCATAATTGAAACAGCTATGTTGGGCTTATTTACTACCTGCTTATAAAAGATTATTGTCTAAGGATTATCTGCTGTTTCAACAGTTACAGTCATTACCAGTACAAATTACAAATACTAAGCTTGCTATGCAATAGCTTTCTTGCATTTCTTTTTTTTTTCTTCATTCATTGATGGTTTTCTGACATTAATGAAATAGGTGTAAAAAAATAATTTTTGTTTTATGTATTTTATTTTTATTTTTAATACATTTCCTTAAATGTAGCATTATATATATGTAATAATGGCAAAGAAAAAGAAAATCTTTGTTTTAGTACCTTTTATACTATACTGAAAGAAAAACCAAGGACGTTAGACTACACCCTAAACCACAAGTTACTACATATCAGACTTAGGTAATACGTCCAGAGGAGTTAGTGCTAATAAATACACTAACAGTTTTCATTCATGTCTTTAATTTTGTCTCTCCTTTTCTTCTTGGTTTTTCAATATGATTATAACAGAACGGTCAAAAATATAGTGGATATAAATCATATTTACAAGAAAATGAAAAAAATTCTTTCACTGAATATGAACCAAAATACTGGAAGATATTTCACTTACATTGCTCTTTGCAGAAAAAAAAGGGGATATCACATTTATATAGATCTAAATCAAGTACTAGAAGAATATGAAGGTTTTGTTACTAGCAGCAAATTTACATCTTACATGTGCCGCTTAACCTTGCCTGATCATAAACTTCTTTAAGAACTTGTGAAAAAAGGAAGCAGTGATTAAACTAATGACTATGATGCACTGGTTTCCCAGCCCATCGGATACAGGACCTTCATGAATTACATTGCCCATTATATAAAGACAAATTCTGAAACAAAACCTGCCAAAAAATACAAACCTTTGGCATATATCAAGGGAAGAAAAGCACAAACTCCTTTGTAAGGCATGATTCCAGGTGCAATTTGAAGGAATATGCAGAACAACTTGGTGGAAGTTCTCCTCTGTTGTGCAACATCCCATCAAACAGTACACAAGACGCCTCTGGGTAAAGCAGTGCAATAAATGCATTTTTTCACTTCACACAGAAAAATTAGAAACCGTCCTTAGTAATGTTACTAGTAATTTTGAACCCTGATTAACAGTGCATCATTTACAATTTCATATTCCCTGGCCACCTGTTTTGCCTACATGGCTCAAAACCACTAATATCATGACATCATCTCTGCTTCTAGTGTTTTGTATCCATAAAGGTTACAACAGCCATCCAGTCATTCAATGGTCGTCCAGTTAAGTTCTCTAGTAAATCCAGGAACACGTCTCAGCACACTCCACCATAGACACTCTCATCACTATAGGCTATATACAGGAAAAAGTCATCCTCATGATGTTCCTGAAATAGAACAAAGTTTCGTTAACTGCAAGTACATATAATGATTCATCACTATTGAAGTTAATATTGATAACTATGAACAAGCTACTAATATTGTTTATACTACACAGGTTGGGGAATGGGATAGTCAGATTATATAAAGAAGTTTGAAAAATCCTACAAAAATTAACATTTTTTTGAGGTGACACCTTTGAAACACTTTAACCTCTCTACAACCATGTTATAGCACATCTGATAATTTCTAATTACAACCATATGAGCAATATAATCTTTAATGACTGAAGTGAA
>NW_027216045.1:0-8387 GCF_042767895.1 Penaeus vannamei | reverse complement strand
CTATGATAAAAAGGGATTTAAAAAATTAACGATTGTAATGCAAAAATAAAAAGGAGGATGATGAGTCGGGCTTCGTTCACACACTTAAGCCTTCGTAGGCCTTTAAGTAGATTAGGGGAAGCCCAAATCGTTGGAATTTTCTACACCAATCGCCATCATTGTTTTCAAAGATTCTGATTGGTTGAGTGCGCTGCCAGGCGAAGAGAATGGGGAAAAACTATCGGAAAGGGGCCGTCTAAACAGCAGAGAGAGGAGAGGGATAGAATCGTCTTTATCCGAATCAAATGGTGTAGGGGGGAGAGATCAGAGGCGGCGACACGGCAATGTTATCCGAATTACACCACGCTGTGGTCTTTCTTGCTGTCGCCGAGACACTAAACCACTTCGGAATTCATAGGTACAGTCAGGTCAAATTTGTCGACCTGTTTCAAATTCGGTTTCGCATCCGTTCATAACACATTTCTGTCTGGGGAAGACGATTCGAGGTTAAATTCATAAAATACTTTTCCCCGCCTGTACCCCCTTTCCCCGCGAACCATGGAATGCTATGATGAGCCTAGACTTGGGATTCAGATGTCTGCAACTCTTTCATTAACCACAACAACTTGGGTTCGGTCAAAGTTTCGTCTTTCCCGTATTTCAATTCTGTATAAATTCTTACTAGATACAGGTAATAGGGTCAAAAACGCATTCGAATCATTTGTGTAATGGTGAAACAAGCCCCCGTTCGAAGGCCCCTTTTGCCCTGCGGCCAAATGTGAGTGAAATGACCCCTTTCCCGGCCCAATTTGAGGATGGAATTGAGACAGAAATTGGCGTTGGTCCCCCTCCTCCCTTTTCTAAACGGAATGCGAGAAAAAGGAAATAGAGTCGATTGATTTGAATATAATCCTCACTGGAACTGATAATTTTGTATATAATAGATGTTTTCTTTATATACAAAAATTTTATATATAATAAATTATATATATATATATATATATATAATTTATTATATAAAATATTATTTTTGTGTTTTATAAAGGCCAAACCTAAGATTTTCAATTTTCAAATTAGCATTGAGAAGTCATTTAAAACAAAATTCATCAACATATTTTTAAATGATAGTTGCCCCGTTATTATCAACGATGCTTTGATTTATTTTTAACAATTGTTTGTATGCGATTTGCTAAATTTCACGAATTTCATGGCCGATGTAAAAGTCTATTTCCATTAATTTTTGTTGATGTGAATTTTAAAAAAAATAAAAAAAAATTGAAGTGTTTTTGACATAACTTTTCAATAGTCTGAACATTTTTAGTCAAGGCCATATTCTATATATACTAGGGGAATAGTAGGAAAAAATATCTTTCCTCTCTTTCTCTTTGCAATAGAAATACTTTAATATAATATTGCTGTAATTCTAGGTTTTAAATTTTTTATTTTTATCTGTAGGCTCATGTACTGTACAAGAATCGGCCATATTTCCATATTTTTTATATTTGCTTCTTCCAGTTTGCCCCTCCCTTTGGTACCTTGTAATTTATACCATAACAAAGAATCGATTTTTTCCCTATTTTTTTTTTTATTATTATTTTTTTTTATTTTTTTTTATATTTATTTTTTTTTAACCTCACCTCATCCCAGTTTATAGAAATATATTTACACACACACACACACACACACACACACACACACACACACACACACCACCCCCCGCACGCACGCAGCACCCCACCACAATGTGTATGTGCGTGTTATATCTACACTTGTATGAATATTAATGCAAAAGATTTGCCTGTAAACAAATGCACACCCCGCTCCCAAAAGCACGGTTAATGGCAACATTGTTCCTTATTTTATTAGATACAAATATATCATATCTAAAAATTGAAATGTGTTAATAACATCATAAATAAAATTTTTACCAGAGACATCTCCGACGTCGCTGTATACCTTTCTGCGGGGAATACATCAAATGGATTACACATTTATTGCTTATTATGAAAATCAATGAGACACAAACAATATTTCTTTTTTGAAAAGAGCCCTCACTATCATATTTTTGCTTGGATCCCAATCCTTATGCATAAAGTGAAAAGGAGCTTTCTAGATGAGGGTTGAAATTAGGATTAAAAAAAAAATCAAATAGTCACCTGTTTAAGCAAAAGAACAGACCTCAATTTCTACAAATTTCATCAGTTTCTATTACATAGTATCTATTAAACAAGATTCACACTCAAATTCTTTGTTGTTATTATACAATCAACATGATTTAGTTCACTAGTATCAAAGCAAGTTTCCATAAACCATAAGAAAATATGTAATGCATTTTAATTTAAGTGGTGGGATAGCTGTTGGTTAATTTGACCTCATTTCCCCTGGTTTAAATTAAATACACAAAATATTACATTTCAACTTCTCGGTCCTTCGTAAATGTCATATATTGTTGTAACAAACACAATTATTTGAATATTCGTCCGTAACTGGTACAAACTCTTTATTTTGTTTATTTTTTTTTTTTTTTTCTAATGTACTTTGGTTGATATGAGTCCCCTTAAAGAATTCCCAAATATGTTTTCACAGAATGCCCCTTTTTCAATGTTATATTTAAAAAAAATCATTATCTTCATCTGTGTGATTTTATTTCATCATAAACAAGATTAGAAAATCTGTATTATTACTCATAAAATCATAAAAACATTTTTTCATTAATTGACATTCAAAAATCCGCAACCACCGGACCTGGGGTACCGTATTTTGAAAATCCGATTTTTGTTATATATACCGTATATATTTAAAAGAAAATAAATACGGAGTTCTTTGAAGAGAAATCTAAACCTAAATGAAAAGCAAATGAAGTTCTAATGCTCACCAACTAATTTTTTTCTTCTTTTTAGCATTTCCACTTTCTCTGCCCCAAAAACCCCATGATGCACGTTTTCACCAACTCTTGTCTGTGCTGAAGCCATAATGGAACTATACAGCAGCAAAAACATTACAAAATGAGTCTGAATGAGCAGGATTGCCTGTTAACACGTGCAAGAAAACCCAAAGCTCGTTCTGTTTTCCCAAACGCCATCAAAACGTAAAGGGACTCCAGAAAAGAGCCAAAGCGGTAATTTGAAAGTGCGCCCCGAAATCAATGCCGGAAATCTAAAGGGAAACCGGATTATCGATGGTCAAATTTTTTTGAATGTAAACCCCTGTATAAGGGATTTTATTTTATTATATACAATTGCCCCTTTTTTCACTTTGAACATTAGAAAATCTGCATTTTTTAAAGTCTATAAAAGACTATTTTGTATTTAGGTTGCCCTGGGATGTAACGTACAAGGTCACATCGTGTCAGCATGTCGGATTGAGTTTTCAAATAATATGTCATATCTGGGGGAAAAGCCCTATCAATGTTAAACTGACTGTATTTTCTTTTTTTTTTTCAGCTTTTTAATTCTATGAAGAAAAATACCTTCATATTCATATATCCAACTTGGCATTGATCATAAACAGCCAACTTTGAAATGCCTTTTTTTTTCTTAATATACAAAAGATATTTACTTTCTTAATCTCAACAATTTTTTGACTTTGTGCATTAGCTATGTGTAACAAAAGTATACCTGCCCTAATAACAATATTACTGTTTATGAAAAGACATTTTAAAAATCTAAGTCTCAAAACAGGGTATTTCATTGAAACCCAAACCTATGTGATCCTTTTCTTACCAAATTTTTTACAGATTCCAAATATATATATATATATATATATATATATATATATATATATATATATATATTATATATATATATTATATATATTTTTTTTTTTTTTTTTTTGTATATATATTTTTTTTTTTTATATTTGGGCTGATTCATTTGATTCTTAGGTTCCATCATTTGATATATAAAAGTAAATAAAACATTAAAGTGAAGATTAAAAATGGTAAAAACATTATGAACGTAATTAAGTTGTCTATATTGCTGCCTGTATTTCAAATGCTGCTCTGCTTTAGGTGTGTGGTTGTTGGTGTGTTTTGTGTGTTTTTGTGTGTGTGTGTGTGTCATATACAATATATAATAAATATATATATGAAATATATGTTTGTGTCTTTTGTATATGCATTTAAAAATTTTGTATTATACATAAAACATAATAATATGTTTTTGTTTTTGTGTGTGTGGTTTTTTTTTTTTATATATATAATATATATATATATAATATATATATATATATATATATATATATATATATATTATATATATACACACACACATAAAAATGACATTGTATATCACTGGCCCAAAAGGTTTAGCCCATCACATGCCGCTTGGTGAGGCTCTTAAAAACACGACTTTTAAACAGGGAAGTATCTGCAGATTGCAAATGTTTGATTGTTCTCTTCGTCCCTCCCTCAATCTTTATTACAAAATGGTACAAAACAAAAACACAGATATTTAGCAAGCTATGGTGTTCAAAGCCAAACAGAACTGTAATATATAATTAATGAAATTGATAACATTTATTCTGCAAACCCTCGGATATGCAGGTCTATAGTTATTAATGTAATAACAAATACAGTGTCCCCCCCTCCACGTGGACGCCAGGGTTGCCAACAGAAGGGGTCATCTTGCTGCGCCTTAAGAAGACAGTTGGCGTTAGCTGTGTTGGTAGCACTGCTTGCACTGGTCTAATGGGCAGCGGTGAGACCCGTTGCATACCTGGATGGAATGGAAAACAGCTTTATCAAGGGATAAGGAGAGAACTTTACACTAAGTTAAAAAAAAAAATACTGGTAACCTTCCCAACCCCCGCAACATCTTGAGACAGCAGATTCTGACTCTCCTCTTCCTCTTCTTCTTCTCCATCTCGCTCCCTTTTCCTCCTCCTCTTCCCTTCCAACCCTTCTCCTCCCCTTCTCCCCCCCTTCCAACACCTTCTCCTCCTCCCCCCCCTTCCAACACCTCTCCCCAAAAGGACTCCAAATGACGAAATTGTGCACGGTGGCGGTGGACACCTCGACGCGTCCCCCAGCAGGAACTTGGCCCCCCGCAGGGGCCCGGATGGCCCCCGGGGAAACCCCGTCCTCTAGGGGGCGGTCCCTCACGCTGTCGGACACTTCATCCTGGAGGGGCGGGGGAATGCGTTAAGGGGGGGGAGTTCGGGGGTTGCTGGGGGTCCTGTCGGTTTCGTTCGCCTGGGTTTTTTTCTCTCTCTTCTCTTTTTCCCTCTCTCTCTCTCTCTCTCTCTCTCTCTCTCTCTCTCTCTCTCTCTCTCTCTCTCTCTCTCTCTCTCTCTCTCTCCCTCTCTCCCCCTCTCCTCTTGTATAGAGTTTTTTTACATAGCAGCCGGAGGGTGGTGATGTTTAATTTTGATCATGAAAAAAAGAAAACAGAGAGACAGAGACAAACAAAACAGAAAACAAAAACCCAAACCAAACCCCCCCCCCAACCCCCCCCCCCCCATCCCCCCCCCCCCAGCACTCACCTCCCCAGCCACGAAGAACTCAGGGTGAGACCCCCCTCCCCGCTGCTCCAGCAGGTACCCCTGGGCCAGGGGGAGCCGTCGCGCCCAACTGGAGCTCGTTGTCTCGCCGTCTGGAGGGACGGGGAGTTTTTGGGGTGGTGTTATGGCGCAAAGGGTTGGGGGAAAAAAATGGCTGGGGGGGGGTTTAAAAGGTGATTATCTTGGGGTTTTTTTTTTTTTTTTTTGTGTGTGTGTGTGTGTGTGTGTGTGTGTGTGTGTGTGTTTTTTTTGTGTGTGTGTGTTGGTTTTTGTGTGTGTGTTGGGGGAATGTATGATTTTGTGGGCCCTATGTATGTATGTGTCTATGTATGTATATATGTGTTTATGTATGTATGTATTTTCAATGTATGTATGTATGTAAGCATTTACGTATACTTCCTATATGTATGTTCTAATTTTTCCCTAAGTGAATAGATACGGGTTGTTCTCATACGGTTTAAATGGTTAATAGACCCCTAAATTGTTAAATGTACTCACAACGGGAAAGGCAAAATAATGGGAAAAACATCGAATATATAAAAAAGGAAAAAATACAAAAATACAACATGATGTCTTACTAAAAGCCCAATAATCAAATTCTGCGGTAGGTAAAGTGGTTTCTAATACCGAAAAAAAAAAAAAAAATTGTGGAGGGAAATATCGTCTAAGTATACGGCGTCAACAACAAATAAGTGAATATTTAAGTACATGAAAAAGCAGATAAATAAGCGAATAAAGAGATGAACAAATAAACAAACATATAAAATATATGGATAACCAAATCAATAACCAAATCAGTCAACCAACGAACGAATAAAAAAAAAAAAAAAACATAAACGAAATCAATAACATACACACAACCAAACCTGAAATGCACAAACAAAAGACACAGCACACACGAAATACACACAAACACAAAACATAAAAAAAACAACCAAACAAACCACCACCCACCACCCAAAAACCCAAACCCAAAAAACCCACCACCACCCACCACCCAACCACCCACCAAACAAGCAAAAAATGAAAATGACACTACCTGTGAAGAGAACCAGACAGGGCGATTCCTGCAGGGCGCCTGTCTCTCGGCCAACACCTCGACGTCGGGGCCCCCCGGGAACCGCTGCGGGGAGGGGGAAGGGGAAATCGGAAATATTGAATGTATAAAATCTGAATGTTTATAAAAATCTGAAATCAAGTTTTTTAAAAAACTGAAATCTGAATGTTTAAAAATCTGAAATCTGGTATTATAAAAAAATCTGAAATTGGAGAATCTGAATGTTAAAAATCTGAAATATGGACTGAATCTGAATGTTTATAAAAATTGAAATATGGACCAAATCTGAATGTAGATAAAAATCTGAAATATGGACCGAAACTGAATAGAAAAAAAATAAAAAAAAAAAAAAAAAAAAAAAAATCTATCTTCAGGAGAGTCCATAGTACATAATATAATGTACAACGTAAAAGCACAAAAACCCCATAAATTTGAACCCAAATCTAAGACCCAACAAAAAAATAAAATGAAACCTAATAATAATAAAATAAAAAAAAAATCAAAATAATAAAAAAAAAAAATAATTAAATATAAAAAAAAAAATAAAAAAATAAAACCAAACTAAATAAAACCCCCCTAAAACTAAAAACCCAAAACCTAAACTTTTTAAAAATTTAATAAAAAAAAAAATTTTTAAAATATATAAATATAACTAAAACCCCCAAAAAAAAAACCCAAAATCCCCAAAAACTAATAAAACCAAAGAAAAAAAAAAAAAAAAAAAAAAAAAAAAAAAAAAAACACCTTCACCCCCCCCACCCCCTCCCCTCCCCCCCACCTCGGCCTGGGTCCTCCGCCAGTTTCCCCCCTCCCCCCCGCCGTATGACCGGGGCCGGCCCCAACCCCGAAGGTCGGGATCCCCTGCCCCCCAGGTTCGTCGCCAGCCCTTTCGGACGTCCTCGCCCCCCCAGGACATCAGCCAGGGCATGGTGCGGGTCGCCCCCCCACGACTCCCCGCTCCTGTGGGGGGCGCAGAAAAAAGGGGCGGTGGGGTGGGGTTGATGGGGTTTTGGGGGGGAAAGGGGTTTTGTGTGTGGCGCGGGTTTGTATCAATTATGATTTTAAATATATGTAAATGTATATATTTGTGTTGTTATTATATTTTATTATTATTTTATTATTATTACTATTATTATTATTATTATCATTTTACCATCATTATTTCATTATTATTTCATTATTATTTCATTATTATTATTTCATTATTATTTCATTATTATTTCATTATTATTTCATTATTATTTCATTATTATTTCATTATTATTTCATTATTATTTCATTATTATTTCATTATTATTTCATTATTATTTCATTATTATTTCATTATTATTTCATTATTATTTTTTAATCTTTTTCTTTATTATTATTTAACATATTATTACTATCATCATTATTATTATTATTTCTATTTTGTCATTAACATTATTATTATCATTATTACCCCCCCCCCCCCTTTCCCACCCCTTCCTCCTCCTCCTCCTCCTCCTCCCCCTTTCCTCCCCTTCCTCCTCTTTCCCCTCCCTTTTCCCCCTTTCCTCCCCCTCCCTTCTTCCCCCTCCCCCCCCCTCCCCCCCTCCTCCCCTCCTCCCCTCCCTTTCCCTCCTCCCCTCCCCTCCTTCTCTTCCCCTCCTCCTCCTCCTCCTCCCAAATGTCGGAACTACAAAATCATCTGAAAGTTCCCTTCCTTCTTCAATCTTTTCGTAGACGGAGATCAGCTGTGGCGTGAAAGGGCCCTTTCAGGGGGGACTGCCGGAAGGGGGGAAAATAAAAGGGGGCCGCTGTGTGAAACAAGTTAAAGGGTTTGTTTGTTTGAAGTGGAGGGGTGTGGGGGGTCCCTATTAACGAAAAAGGA
>NW_027216038.1:5000-8368 GCF_042767895.1 Penaeus vannamei | reverse complement strand
AGGGAGGGGGGGAGGAGGGAGGGAGGGGGGGAGGGGGGGGAAGGAAGGGAGGGGGAAAGGAAAGGGAAAGGGGAAGGGGGGGGAGGGGGAGAGAAAAGAGAGAGAGAGAGAGAGAGAGAGAGAGAGAGAGAGAGAGAGAGGGAGGGGGGGGAGAGAGGAAGGGAGGGAGGGAGAGAGGGCTCCCTTCCCCCCCTCCCCCCACTATTGCCGATTTCTCCCCACTCTAACCAATTTTAGAACCTTTTTTGGGCCGAAGTAACCTATACCCCCAAAAAAAACCCCGAAGGTTCCAGAATTTCCCCGTCCAAGGGGGTATTGGGGGCTTTGTCGTCCCGGGGGGTTTGGGGGGGTTTTTTAAAAGACTTGTGGGGGGGTTAAAAAAACCTGTTGTGGGGGCCTAAAAAGGGTTTTGGGGGTTTTTTAAAGACTTGTTGGGGGGGGGGGAAAAAGGGGGGTTTTGTGGGGGGGGTTTAAAAAACCTTTTGGGGGGGGCTTGAAAAGCCGGTTTGGGGGGGGGTTTAAAAAAACCTGTTTGGGGGGGGCGAAAAAACCTTTTTTGGGGGGGGGGGGAAAAAAACCCCTTTTTTCGGGTTTAAAAAAGACCTGTTGTGGGGGGGCGAAAAACCTGGTGGGGGGGAAAAACCTGTTGTGGGGGGGGTTTAAAAGACCTGTTGTGGGGGGCGAAAAAACCTTTTTGGGCGGGGAAAAAGCCTGTTGTGGGGGGGGAAAAACCTGTTGTGGGGGGGGTTAAAAAAACCCCTTTTTTGAAGGGGGCCCAAAGATTTTGTGGGGGCCCAAAAAACCTGTTGTGGGCGGGAAAAGGGTTCTTTGTGGGGGGGGTCAAAAAACCTGTTGTGGGCGGCGTCAAAGATTTGTTGTGGGGGGGGCCAAAAAAAACCCGTTGGGGGCCCAAAAAAACCCGAGGTGGGTGGGGGCCCCAAAAACTTGATTTGTGGGCAAGGCCTGCCAAAATTTTGGGCGGCTTTAACCGGGTATTTTTTAAAAAAAAGCCCACCCCCCGAAAAACTAAATTATCATTATTGCCATTATTATTATTTTTAAAATTATTATTTTCATTGATTATTGTTATTATCATTATTATTATTATTATTATTATTATTTTTATTATTATATCAATATTATTATTGTGATTATTAATATTATTATTATCATCATTTTATTTTTTTTTTTAAAATTTTTAAAATTTTGATGATGATGATATCTTTATTATTATTATTGTTATTATTATTGCTATTATGATTATCATTATTATTAGTAGTACTATTATTGTTATTTTTAAATTTTTTTGTTAATATTATTATATATTATTAATATATTTTTATGTATATGTATATTTTTATAACTATGTATATATATATATATATATATATATATATATATATATATATATATATATATATATATATATATATATATATATATATATATATATATATATATATATATATATATATATATATATATATATATATATATATATATATATATATATATATATATATATAAAAAAATAAATATATATATATATATATATATATATTTTTTTTTTTTTTTTTGATTGAATTAAAAATTTTTTTTCCCCCTTTTTTTCCCCCTAAGGCCTGTCACCCCCCTAAAATAAATTTAAAAATTTTGATAGAATATTATTAATTTTCATATGAACCCCTTTTTAAATATGGTTTTATAAAATGTTAACATTTGAAAGTGTTGAGTTTTTTTTCCCCTTTGATGTTTAATAAGGGCTAATGAACAGTTTACAAAAAAAAGGGTAATAATTTGGTAAGAAAAAAAATAAAATAAGATAAATAAATAAATAAATAAAAGTAAACAAACATATAAATAAATAGAAATAAATAAGTAGATAAATAAATAATTACGGATTTTAAATATTTTAGTAATGAGGTGATTTAGCCAATGGAAAATTTGTAAGGGGGAAAAAAGGGGGGGTGTATAATTTTTAAGGGTTTTTTACGATTCAAATTCCCAAAAAAAAAAAAAAAAAAAAAAAATTTCCAAACCCCTAAAACATCTTTTAAAATTTTATTTAAAACCCCCAAAATCCCAATTTTACTATTTCTTTCCTCTCGGGTTTTTTTTTTTCCCCATCTTCCCTTTTATTTTTTTAAAACCTTTTTTTCCCCTTTTTTATCACAGTTCAATGGGTTCGGGAAAGGGTTTTAACACTTTTTCCTCCTAAAGCACCCTTTAAATAAAAGTATTGGGGGGTTATTACCCCGGGGGGGGATTTTCCCCGAGGGGGGGAGGGAGGGAGTGAGGGGAGGGGAGGAAGAAGGGGGGGGGAAAAGGGGAAAGGAGGGAGGGAGGGAGAAAGAGGGGGGGAGGGAGAAAGGGGGGGGGAGGGAGAAAGGGGGGGGGAAAAGGGAGGGAGGGGGGGGGAGAAGGGGGGGGGAAAAAAAGGGGAGGGGGGGGGAGAGAGGGAGGGAGGGAGAGAGGGAGGGAGGGAGAGAGGGGGGGGGGGAAAAGAGAGAGGGGGGGGGGGGAGAGAGAGGGGGGGAGGGGGGGAAGAGAGTGTGGGGGGTTTCTTTTTCCCCAAAAATTTGGTGGGTTATGGAGACACTATTCTGGTTCAGCTTTTTATTGATAGGAGGTGGCTGGAAGGTAGCGTGGCGGGGGGTTTTGTGGGCAAGGCCCCCCAAAAGGGGCCCCGAGCGGGCGGGGGGGGGGGGGCCCCCAAAAGGAAAGGTGTGGTGGGGGTGTGGGCCCCCGGGCCCAAAAAATTTTGGTCAACTGTGTGTGGCTTTGGGCTTTTGGGGGGGGGGTCCCTAGCAGTGGAGGCGAGGAAGGCAACCCTTGTTCCTCAGATGTGGCAGCGGTGAGATCGTGGGGGGGAGAAAAGTTTATTTTTAATTTAAGTAAATTATTTAAATATTCAAAATATCCCACAAATGCTATTTAAACCGAGCCTAAATAAATGCACTTAGTAATATCCAAATTAACGTCATTTGGGGGCGGGTTTTTACACTGGAAGATAATAAGAATAAGAAAATATACCAAAATATGGAATACTTGTAACTCTAACGGGGTTGTGGGGGTTTAAATTTAAAAAAAAAATGCAGGGCCCCAGTTCACCCCCATAAATGAAAGATTTAAGCATTATTAACGATTTATGCTAACAGGCTACATGAGAGTTGAAAAAAAAAAGCCAAAAAAAAAAAATGCACTTGAAATGATAAAAATGGGAGGGGTTCCCTTGCGATGATCTACCATGACATGGTAGATAACAAAAAACGGAAAGAAAGTACTGCAGGGAATTTTTTCAGATTTTGAAAAAAAAAACACTGCACTTGTGAAAAAAAAGGCATGCACACATGGCAGAAAAAAGGGGA
>NW_027216036.1:5000-8350 GCF_042767895.1 Penaeus vannamei | reverse complement strand
AAGACAGAGGAAGAAGAAATTCAGAGTAAGAAACATAAAAAAAAAAATATATGGAGTAAAAGGATAAAAAAAAAGAAGAGAAAAGAAAGAAGAAAAAAAAGAATCAGGGAAGTAATAAGAACAGAATAAGAAAGAAGAAACACATGCAAAAGTTGAGGTCAGAAAAAGGTCGAAGAAGGGTGGGAGGGTTAGGGGTCGAGGGGAGGGGGAAGAGGAGGGGGGGGTCAAAGGGAGGGGGGGAGGGGAGTCAAGGGGTAAGGATATCTATCATCTCGGAGGCGTCAGCGAGAGGGGGCGCCATAGGCCTCCCAAGGACATAGGCCTAGGTCATGTCGGCAGGTGGAAAGCTCAGACATTTTGGAGAGTCGTTTCGCCTCGGTTGGCTCGCGTCGGTTCCCGCTGTCTGTCTGTCTACCTGTCTATCCCTCGATTCTTCTCTGTCTCTCTTTCTCTCTATTTATCTACCTGTCTATCCCTCGCTTTTTCTCTCTCTTTCTATCTATCTACCTGTCTATCCCTCGATTCTTCTCTGTCTCTCTCTCTCTATTTATCTACCTGTCTATCCCTCGCTTTTTCTATATCTATCTACCTGTCTATCCCTCGATTCTTCTCTGTCTCTCTCTCTCTATCTATCTATCTATCTGTCTACCTGTCTATCCCTCGATTTTTCTTTGTCTCTCTCTCTCTTTATCTATCTACCTGTCTATCCCTCGATTTTTCTTTGTCTCTCTCTATCTATCTATCTACCTGTCTATCCCTCGATTCTTCTCTGTCTCTCTCTCTCTCTGTCTGTCTACCTGTCTATCCCTCGATTCTTCTCTGTCTCTCTCTCTATCTCTCTCTATCTGTCTACCTGTCTATCCCTCGATTCTTCCCTGTCTCTGTCTCCCTCTCTCTCTCTCTCTCTATCTATCTATCTATCTATCTACCCCTCGATTCTTCTCTGTCTCTCTCTCTCTCTGTCTGTCTACCTGTCTATCCCTCGATTCTTCTCTGTCTCTATCTTTCTTTATCTATCTACCTGTCTATCCCTCGCTTTTTCTCTCTCTTTATATCTATCTCTATCTATCTATCTGTCTATCCCTCGCTTTTTCTCTGTCTCGCTCTCTCTCTCTCTATTTATCTACCTGTCTATCCCTCGCTTTTTCTCTCTCTTTCTATCTAGCTATCTATCTATCTACCTGTATATCTCTCGATTCTTCTCTGTCTCTCTCTCTCTATCTATTTATCTATCTCTATCTCTCTCTCTCTATCTATCTCTATTCTCTCTCTATCTATCTCTATCTCCCTCTCTATCTATATCTATCTCTCTATCTCTTTGTCTCTTTCTCTCTCTTTATCTGTCTCTGTCTGTCTCTCTCTCTCTCTATCTCTCTCCTCCCACCCTCCCTCCCTCTCCTCCTCTCTCTCTCTTACCCCCCCCCCTCTCTCTCTCTCTTTCTCCCCCCTCTCTCTCCCCCTCCCCCTCTTCCTCTCTCCTTCCTTCTCTCCCTCTACCCCCTCCAAAAGAGAGAAAAAACGACCACAATAAGCAAAACACATCAAAATTAATTCAGCCAAAAAACAAATGAAATAAAAACCAAAAAAAAAAAGAAAAAAAATCGAGCGTAATTTAACAGCATACACAACCACACACGCGAACGCTCGTCCACATTGACCGCGGCGTCTCATTATTAGATCATATATAATAAGATACCCTTTTGCAATCGTAATGGTCATTAACAGGCCATAAACACACTCCTAATGTTTGACCGTCAAATTAGAGGCGATTGAAATGCCAGAGCGGGGATACAAAGCGCTAAAATTACATTAAAATACACGTCATCTGCTGTGAATATTGGCCGCCGCTCCCACGCCATGATGCCCCGCAGCGCCACTTACGGTGCGGCGGAGATTTCGGCAAACTGCTTTCATGAATGGGGTTATGGCCTTTATATATTTTTATTTTTATTTTTAGTACTTTGTTTGTTTTGATTTTGTTTGTTTGTTTGTTTATGGGTGTTTGTTGGATTAGTGGTAAAGGTGGGTAGGTTATCTGTTATTGATATTGTCATTTATTTGTTTTTTATTTACGTTAATATGTATAAATCAGATGATAGCAATGAAACAGACAACAAAGAGACACGGACTAACGGACAGACAAGCAGAGCAAAAGGCGGAGCAAGAGAGAGAGAGAAGGAGAGAACGGGAGAAAGAAAAAAGCAAGAGGGGGAGGAGGGAGAGAGGGAGGGAGAGAGAGAGAGAGAGAGAGAGAGAGAGAGAGAGAGAGAGAGAGAGAGAGAGAGAGAGAGAGAGAGAGAGAGAGAGAGAGAGAGAGGGGGGGGGGGGGGGAGGGAGAGAGAGAGATGAACAGATAGATAGGCAGAGATAGAGAGTGACAGTGTGGAGGGGATGGATAAATAAAGAGATAGAGAGAGGGAAATAGGGAGATAGAGATAGGAGGAAAAAGAAAGAGAGAGAGAGAGCGAGAGAGAGAGAGAGAGAGAGAGAGAGAGAGAGAGAGAGAGAGACAGACAGACAGACAGACAGACACACAGACAGACAGACAGACAGAGACAAAGACAGAGAGAGATATATAGAGAGAGAAAAAAAAGAAAGAGAGAGAGAGAGAGAGAGAGAGAGAGAGAGAGAGACAGACAGACAGAGACAGAGACAGATATATATATATATAGAAAAAAAAGAAAGAGAGAGAGGAAGATGGAGAGAGAGAGAGGAAGAGAAAGAGAAAGAAAGAAACAGAAAGATACAGACAGACAGAGACAGACAAAGCCACAGGCCCTCCTGAATATCGTCCAGAGAAAATTTTATGACCCGGCAAACCCCAAAATACCCCTTTTTCCCTAAAGTTACCTCAATGACCCCGTGGTATATACAACAGGCAGTCGTGTGTGAGTGTATTGGCTTAACAACACAGGCAAATATAACATAGCCCAAATAAGGAGAAAACAGAGCCTCCGAGGTGGCCTTCGAGAGAAAAATATTAAATAGTGGGATGTGATATGTGGAAAAAGGACCTCATTCCCCAGTTATAAGAGAGGGGTCGGCTATATTAGAGAGTGTTCCTATAAAAGAAATAATAGGGAAAAAAGATTACGTAATGGCGATATTGAAAGACGAAAATTGCGAGAGGTAATTGGAATATCAAACAAGGGGTAATTATATTGATCGTTGTGGCAAAATTCGCAATAATGATATGATGTTCCTTTTGAAAGTATAAAAGAGGCAAGGTTAATGAATACACGAGGGTGTGTGTGTGTGTGTGTGTGTGTGTGCGTGTGTGTGTGTGTGTGTGTGTGTGTGTGTGTGTGTGTGTGTGTGTGTGTGTGTGTGTGTGTGTGTGTGTGTGTGTG
>NW_027216033.1:0-8343 GCF_042767895.1 Penaeus vannamei | reverse complement strand
TTCATTCTCTCCTTGTTCTCTCGTTCATTCTTTTCTTGTTCTCTCGTTCATTCTCTCCTCGTTCTCTCGTTCTTTCTCTCCTCGTTCTCTCGTTCATTCTCTCCTTGTTCTCTCGTTCATTCTCTCCTTGTTCTCTCGTTCATTCTCTCGCTCATTCTCTCCTCGTTCTCTCGCTCATTCTCTCCTCGCTCTCTCGCTCATTCTCTCCTCGTTCTTTCGCTCATTCTCTCCTCGTTCTCTCACTCATTCTCTCCTCGTTCTCCTCGTTCATTCTCTCCTCGTTCTCCTCGTTCATTCTCTCCTCGTTCATTCTCTCCTCGTTCTCCTCGTTTATTCTCTCCTCGTTCTCCTCGTTTATTCTCTCCTCGTTCTCCTCGTTTATTCTCTCCTCGTTCTCCTCGTTTATTCTCTCCTCGTTCTCCTCGTCCATTCTCTCCTCGTTCTCCTCGTCCATTCTCTCCTCGTTCTCCTCGTCCATTCTCTCCTCGTTCTCTCGCTCATTCTCTCCTCGTTCTCTCGCTCATTCTCTCCTTGTTCTCTCGCTCATTCTCTCGTTCTATTGCGGAAGGACTCTAGAGAAGGAACAGCAACATCCTAAATAGACTCTCTTCAACATATTTTTTTTTTCTCTATTTTCAAGGGGAGTGAACGGGACCCCTGATCTCACTTGGTCCCTAAGCCTCTCCTGCCTCACGGGAGATAATTCGGGCTCCTCTACATAGATTAGCACCTGGCCCTAGCTAGGTGTATACCTTACAATATATATATATATAATATATGTATATAATAATATATATACTTATATCCATAAGTATATATATATATATATATATATATATATATATATATATATATATATATATATATAAATGTATATATATTATGAATATATATATATATATATATATATATATATATATATATATATATATATATATATATATATGCATATATATATATATATATATATATATATATATATATATATATATATATATATATATATACTTATAAATATAAGTATATATATTGTTATATATATATACATATATATATATATATATATATATATATATATATATATATATATATATATATGTGTGTGTGTGTGTGTGTGTGTGTGTGTGTGTGTGTGTGTGTGTGTGTGTGTGTGTGTGTGTGTGTGTGTTTGCCAGTCTATCTATCTATCTATCTATCTATCTATCTATCTATCTATCTATATATATATATATATATATATATATATACGTATATATATATATATATATATATATATATATAGTATATATATATACATATATATATATATATATATATATATATATATATATATATATATATATAATACATATATATATATATATATATATATATATATATATATATATTTATATATATATATATATATATATATATACATATATATATATACATATATATATATACATATATATATACATATATATATATATATATATATATATACATATATACATATATATACATACCCACATACATAACCGTGCTCTGTATGACCCCATTTATGAAGTGGGAAAGCGATGGATCCGCCCATTTCCGACAAAGCCACAGCGCGTAGAACCCCAAAAGAGGCTCAATTGAACACATATGAAAATACGTGAACCGAATGCTGTAAAGACCATATTCCAATCCATCCGAAAATGGTATATTGACTTTCCGCGGCGCTAGAGAGAAAAAAAAAGGGGGTGGAAGGGGTGGGTGTGGGGGGGGGAGGGACGGGGAGGGGGGGTTGAGAGGGAGTTGGATTGGGGAGGGGGGGGATTGAAGGATGGGGTGGGGGTGGGGGTGGGGGGGAAATTGAAGGATGGGGAGGGGGTTGAGTGGAGGGAGGGAGAAGGGAGGAATGGGGGGAGGGGAATTGAAGGATGGGGAGGGGTGGGTGGGGGGAGGGAGAAGGGAGGAAGGGGGGGGGGGAATTGAAGGATGGGGAGGGGATGAGTGGAGGGAGGGAGAAGGGAGGAATGGGGGGGGGGGATTGAAGGATGGGGGTGGGGTTGAGTGGAGGGAGGGAGAAGGGAGGAAGGGGAGGGGGGGAATTGAAGGATGGGGAGGGGCTGGGTGGAGGGAGGGAGAAGGGAGGAATGGGGGGGGGAATTGAAGGATGGGTGGGGGGGAGGGGGGGGGAATTGAAGGATGGGGAGGGGTTGAGTGGGGGGAAGGAGAAGGGAGGAAGGGGGGGGGGAGTTGAAGGATGGGGAGGGGTTGGGTGGAGGGAGGGAGAAGGGAGGAATGGGAGGGGGGGGGTTGAAGGATGGGGAGGGGTTGAGTGGGGGGAGGGAGGAAGGGGGGGGGAGTAGAAGGATGGGGAGGGGTTGGGTGGGGGGGAGGGAGGGGTTGGAGGAAGAGGAGGAGGATGGAGGGGGGAGGGAGAAGGGAGGAATGGGGGGGGGGGGGAATTGAAGGATGGGGAGGGGATGGATGGAGGGAGGGAGAAGGGGGGAAGGGGGGTAGTTGAAGGAATGGGGGAGGGGTTGCAGGAAGAGGAGAAGGATGGAGGGGGATAGGAAGGTACAGGGGGAAGAGGAGGAGGAGGAGGGAGAGGGATAGGGGTGGGATGGAGCCAGCAGGGAAATAGGGGAAAAAAGAATGAGAGGGAAAAAGGGGGAGAAAAGGGAGCAAAATAATAGAAAAAAACAGACATGGGTGGGAGTAGGAAAGGAAAGGAGGAGAAAGAATGGATAAATGGAAAATGAGGAAGGCAGTAGGACGGAAGAAAGATGAATAGGAGGAAAAATTAAATGGAGAAAGAGGAGTAAGAAAGAGAGAATAAGAGAAGAGAGAGGAAAAAGTAAATGGAGAAAGAGGAGTAAGAAAGAGAGGAGAGAGCGAGAAAGAGAGAATAAGAGAAGAGAGAGGAAAAAGCAAATGGAGAAGGAGGAGTAAGAAAGAGAGGAGAGAGAGGGAAAGAGAGAATACGAGAAGAGAGAGGAAAAAGTAAATGGAGAAAGAGGAGTAAGAAAGAGAGGAGAGAGAGGGAAAGAGTGAATAAGACAAGAGAGAGGGAAAAGTAAATGGAGAAAGAGGAGTAAGAAAGAGAGGAGAAAGAGGGAAAGAGAGAATAAGAGAAGAGAGAGGAAAAAGTAAATGGAGAAAGAGGAGTAAGAAAGAGAGGAGAGAGAGGGAAAGAGTGAATAAGAGAAGAGAGAGGGAAAAGTATATGGAGAAAGAGGAGTAAGAAAGAGAGGAGAGAGAGGGAAAGAGAGAATACGAGAAGAGAGAGGAAAAAGTAAATGGAGAAAGAGGAGTAAGAAAGAGAGGAGAGAGATCGAAAGAGAGAATAAGAGAAGAGAGAGGGAAAAGTAAATGGAGAAAAAGGAGTAAGAAAGAGAAGAGAGAGAGGGAAAGAGAGAATAAGAGAAGAGAGAGGGAAAAGTAAATGGAGAAAGAGGAGTAAGAAAGAGGGAAAGAGAGGATAAGAAAAGAGAGAGAGAAACAAGAGCGAAAGCAAAACGACTCGAAGGAAAGAATGAAAGAAAACGAAGAAAAAGGAAAAGGCAAAAGCCGATTGAGCGAAAGAATGGAGAGGAGAGGAGAAGAAGAGAAACAAGGACCAAGGGAAAGGTGAAGCAGAGAGAGAGAGAAAGAGAGGGGAAAAGGGGAGAGAGGTATGGAATTAATTATGAGAGGAGAGAAAACCACCTAAGAGAAGGGACCATTCTATAACGACCACTTGTATGTGTAATTGCTGTGTATAAAGAATTGAAAGCTAGGCAATGGGCAGGTAGAAAAGGAGGGGGGGGGGGAAGGAGGGAGGGGGAAGGAGGGAGGAGAGGAGGAGTTAACGGGAGGGCAGGGAGCCGAAAAGGAGGGGTGGAAGGGAGAAGTAGAGAAGGAGAAGTTAGTGAAAAGGCGAAAAGGAAGGAGGAAGTAGAGAAGGGGAGATTAACGGAAGGGGGTGAGAAGAAGGGAGGGAGACGAGATGGAAGAGAGGATGACAGAATAGGGGGAGGATGGGGAGGAGGGGAGACGAGAATATTGAGAAGTAGAAGAATGAGGAGAGAAAAGGGAGGTGAGGGAACAAAGAAGGAGAAGTTAACGAAAGGGGGATAGAGCAGGGCGAAGGAAAGAAACAAAGAAGGAAGAGAAGTAGGAGAATCAGTAAGAAATGAACCAAAAAAATAAGATAACGAAAATGGAAATAGAGGAGAGGGAGCGAAAACGACCCGAAAAGGACGAAAAAACTAACAAAAAAAAGGGAGAGAGCGATAGGAAGAGAGGAGAGACGAGCAGAGGAAGGAGCCGAGAGGAGGAGAGACGAGCAGAGGAAGGAGCCGAGAGGAGGAGAGACGAGCAGAGGAAGGAACCGAGAGGAGGAGAGACGAGCAGAGGAAGGAGCCGAGAGGAGGAGAGACGAGCAGAGGAAGGAGCCGAGAGGAGGAGAGACGAGCAGAGGAAGGAGCCGAGAGGAGGAGAGACGAGCAGAGGAAGGAGCCGAGAGGAGGAGAGACGAGCAGAGGAAGGAGCCGAGAGGAGGTAAGCCTCACACAGACACTCCGTAATGTAGGAGAATGCCCGCGCCTTCCTTACCTACAGCCAATCTCATTAACACAAATCAACCCGCCAAACGCCCAAGCCAGGGGGGGGCGTATCCCAGCCTCCTCCTCCTCACTCGAGACTCTGATCCTGAGGACGTTCTGCGGGAGAGTCCGGACTACTTCCTCTTCATTCCCCTCATCACTTTCCCTCCCCATCCCTGTCTCTTTCTATCCCCTCACTCCTCTCCATCTCTCTCCCTCCTTCCTCTCTTCCTCTTCCATATTCATCTCATTACCCTCCCCTTCCTTCCTCTCCTCTTCCCCCCCCCCATTCCCCTCACTGTCTTCCCCTTCTTCTCTTCTCCTCCCCATTCCTCTCATTATCCTCCCCTTCCCTCCTTCCTCTCTCTCTTCCCCCCTCACTACCCTCCCTTTCCCTCCTTCCCCTCTCCCCTCATTCTCCTCACCATCATTCATTACACCAGGGTCCTGCAGGGGGGGGGGACTCTCGCATCCCACGGAGGAGGACGAGGAGGATGTGAAGGACTACAGCTCCTAGACTCAACGGCTGCTGAGCTCACTGACCCGAGCTTAATAAACTCTCGAGAAAATATATGGTCAAGTGTTGGTGTGAGGGGAGGGAGGGAAAGGGAGAAGGGAAGGGGAGGGTGGTGAGAAGAATGGGAGGGGGAGAGGGGAAGGAGGGAAGGTGAGAGTGGTGAGGAGGAGAGGAGGGAAGGGGAGGGTGGAGAAGGGGAGAAGAGAGAGAGGGAAGGGGAGGGTGGTGAGGAGAATGGGGGAAGAGGGGGAGGAGGGAAAGGGGAGAAAGGGAGGAGAGAGAGAGGAAGGAGGGAAGGGGAGGGTGGTAAGGAGAATGGGGGAAGAGGGGGAGGAGGGGAAGGGAGAAGGAGGAAAAGAGAGAGAGGAAGGAGGGAAGGGGAGGGTGGTGAGGAGGAGAGGAGAGAGAGGGAAGGGTGATGATGGGGAGGAAGAGAGAGAGGGAAGGGGAGGGGGGGTGAGGAGAATGGGGGCAGGAGGGAAGGAGAGGGTGGAGAAGGGAGAAGAGAGAGAGGGAAGGGGAGGGTGGTGAGGAGAATGGGGGAAGGAGGGAAAGGGAGGGTGGTGAGGGGGGAAGAGAGAGAGGAAGGAGGGAAGAGGAGGATAATGAGAGGAATGGGGAGGAGAAGAGGGGGAAGGAGAGAGAGGACGGGGAAGACAGTGAGGGGAATGGGGGGGGGAGGGGAGGAAGGAAGGGGCGGGTAATGAGATGAATATGGAAGAGGAAGAGAGGAAGGAGGGAGAGAGATGGAGTGGAGTGAGGGGATAGAAAGAGACGGGGATGGGGAGGGAAAGTGATGAGGGGAAGGAAGAGGAAGAGGGGAAGGAGGAAAAGGGAATGGAGAGGGTGCTGAGGAAGAGAGGAAGAGAGGCAGGGAAAGCGGGGATGGGGAGGGAAAGCGGTTGAGAGCAATTGTGAGGTAGGGAAAGAGGGGAAAGGAGGGGGGGTGGGGACGGCGTTGGGGTGATTTAGGAAGGAGAGCGAAGGGGATACGGGGTGTAATAGGGAAGGAAGAGGAGAAGTTTAAATTTGGGGTCGGGGTGGGGGTGGAGGGGGGTGGGGGGCGGAGAGGGGATTTTGGGGGATGAGGAAAGCACAAGGTATGAATTAGAAGAGAAAGAGATGCAGGTGTGTTGAGGGGAGGAGGGGTGTCTGGGGGGGAGGGGGAAGTGAGAAGGGGAAGAAAGGTATTTTGGAGAAGGGCAAACAAGGGGTATATTAGAGGATGAGGATATGGCCAGATAGGTATATAGGGGGAAGAGAAAGGGATATAGATTATGTAGAAAGAATAAAAGTGGATATATCTAGCACAGGAACCTTGTGTTATCCTGGGAGGGGGGGGTATCATAACCTCACGGTGGTTAAAAAAAACGTGTTTTTTTATTTTTCTATCTTCATTTATTCATTTGTTGATCTATTTTACCAATGATGATGTATTTTCTTCAGATATCCTACGATCATAATTATCATTAAGCTTCTTATCTTCGTAAATCTGATTTTCTCACGTTCCTCAGAATCTATTAAAAGGTCCGTTTTCATTTCTTATTCTTCTTTCTTTCTTCTTGTTCCTCTTCTTCTTTCTTTCTTCTTGTTCCTCTTCTTCTTTCTTTCTTCTTGTCCACCTTTTTCCTTATTTGTCATCTTATTTCTTCTTCTTTCATTATCCTCTTCTCCCCCTTCGTCCTATTTTTTTTTCCTTCTTCTCCTTCTGTTTACCGCCAATGAGTATGCAAATAAATAATTTATGAGTATTAAAAAAAGTAGGCCATTTTGCAGTGAAGCCTCAAAATTACATAAATTCAAAATATCTTGAAATCGCTGTCTGAGATTCACCTTACGAGTCTCGGGGAAATCTTTAAAATTCATAAATTACACTGAGTATAGTACAAACACACATGGACATACATCCATACATGTACACGTACCTTTATGCTGACGTACATGCAGTATGACGCGACGAATGGTCTAAGAAATCTCCATTGCTAATATTGATGTGTTCCGAAGCCTTAGGCCTATCAGTTCCGAGACAGTATTTGAATAGAGTGAAGCTTCATCTGGTCTGAACTGGGAAAACAAACACTAACATTTTCGAATCAATTCCTTGTGACTATTTCGGGGTATCATCTAATCCTGAGTAAATATTTTTTTTCTAGCAACTGCACACACACACACACACACACACACACACACACACACACACACACACACACACACACACACATACACACACACACACACACACACACACACACACACACACACACACGCACACACACACACACGCACACACACGCACACACACACACACACACACACACACACACACACACACATATATATATATATATATATATATATATATATATATATATATATATATATATATATATATATGTATGTATATATATATATATATATATATATATATATATATATATATATATATATATATATATATATGCATGCATTCATACATGCACACACAAATACATACATATATTTTTACACATGCATACATACATACATGGACACATTCATTGAATTATACATTCAAATATGAATACGTACATATATTCATACATACGCACACACATGGATACTTTCATTCAAAAATACATGCATATATTCAAACAGATAAAAATACATGCATGCATACATACATCGCATATATATGCATACATACGTACGTGCAAACGTACATGTTTGCATATATAAGTAAGTATATATATAAGTATTTATGTATATATATATATATATATATATATATATATATATATATATATATATATATATATATATATATATATATATGTATGTATATATATATATATATATATATATATATATATATATATATATATATATTTATTCATTTATATATATATATATATATATATATATATATATATATATATATATACATATATATATATATATATATATATATATATATATATATATATATATATGTATATATAAATGTATATATATATGTATTGATATACATATACACATAAATATATATATATATATATATATATATATATATATATATATATATATATATATATATATATATATATACATACATATATGGAAGAAAAACCCATATTATCTACACGGTATTGTGTTTTTCATTGCACATATATATATATATATATATATATATATATATATATATATATATATATATATATATATATATATATATATATTCATTTATATATATATATATATATATATATATATATATATATATATATTATATAT
>NW_027216031.1:0-8333 GCF_042767895.1 Penaeus vannamei | reverse complement strand
TATATATATTATATTAAAATTATATATATATATATAATATATAAATATATATATATATATATATATATATATATATATATATATATATATATATATATATATATATATATATATATATATATATATATTATATATATATATATATATATATATATATATATATATATATATATATATATATATATATATATATATATATATATATATATATATATATATATATATATATATATATATATATATATATATATATATATATATATATATATATATATATATATATATATATATATATATATATATATATATATATATATATATATATATATATATATATATATATATATATATATATATATATATATATATATATATATATATATATATATATATATATATATATATATATATATATATATATATATATATATATATATATATATATATATATATATATATATATATATATATATATATATATATATATATATATATATATATATATATATATATATATATATATATATATATATATATATATATATATATATATATATATATATATATATATATATATATATATATATATATATATATATATATATATATATATATATATATATATATATATATATATATATATATATATATATATATATATATATATATATATATATATATATATATATATATATATATATATATATATATATATATATATATATATATATATATATATATATATATATATATATATATATATATATATATATATATATATATATATATATATATATATATATATATATATATATATATATATATATATATATATATATATATATATATATATATATATATATATATATATATATATATATATATATATATATATATATATATATATATATATATATATATATATATATATATATATATATATATATATATATATATATATATATATATATATATATATATATATATATATATATATATATATATATATATATATATATATATATATATATATATATATATATATATATATATATATATATATATATATATATATATATATATATATATATATATATATATATATATATATATATATATATATATATATATATATATATATATATATATATATATATATATATATATATATATATATATATATATATATATATATATATATATATATATATATATATATATATATATATATATATATATATATATATATATATATATATATATATATATATATATATATATATATATATATATATATATATATATATATATATATATATATATATATATATATATATATATATATATATATATATATATATATATATATATATATATATATATATATATATATATATATATATATATATATATATATATATATATATATATATATATATATATATATATATATATATATATATATATATATATATATATATATATATATATATATATATATATATATATATATATATATATATATATATATATATATATATATATATATATATATATATATACGTATATATATATATATATATATATATATATATATATATATATATATATATATATATATATATATATATATATATATATATATATATATATATATATATATATATATATATATATATATATATATATATATATATATATATATATATATATATATATATATATATATATATATATATATATATATATATATATATATATATATATATATATATATATATATATATATATATATATATATATATATATATATATATATATATATATATATATATATATATATATATATATATATATATATATATATATATATATATATATATATATATATATATATATATATATATATATATATATATATATATATATATATATATATATATATATATATATATATATATATATATATATATATATATATATATATATATATATATATATATATATATATATATATATATATATATATATATATATATATATATATATATATATATATATATATATATATATATATATATATATATATATATATATATATATATATATATATATATATATATATATATATATATATATATATATATATATATATATATATATACGTATATATATATATATATATATATATATATATATATATATATATATATATATATATATATATATATATATATATATATATATATATATATATATATATATATATATATATATATATATATATATATATATATATATATATATATATATATATATATATATATATATATATATATATATATATATATATATATATATATATATATATATATATATATATATATATATATATATATATATATATATATATATATATATATATATATATATATATATATATATATATATATATATATATATATATATATATACGTATATATATATATATATATATATATATATATATATATATATATATATATATATATATATATATATATATATATATATATATATATATATATATATATATATATATATATATATATATATATATATATATATATATATATATATATATATATATATATATATATATATATATATATATATATATATATATATATATATATATATATATATATATATATATATATATATATATATATATATATATATATATATATATATATATATATATATATATATATATATATATATATATATATATATATATATATATATATATATATATATATATATATATATATATATATATATATATATATATATATATATATATATATATATATATATATATATATATATATATATATATATATATATATATATATATATATATATATATATATATATATATATATATATATATATATATATATATATATATATATATATATATATATATATATATATATATATATATATATATATATATATATATATATATATATATATATATATATATATATATATATATATATATATATATATATATATATATATATATATATATATATATATATATATATATATATATATATATATATATATATATATATATATATATATATATATATATATATATATATATATATATATATACGTATATATATATATATATATATATATATATATATATATATATATATATATATATATATATATATATATATATATATATATATATATATATATATATATATATATATATATATATATATATATATATATATATATATATATATATATATATATATATATATATATATATATATATATATATATATATATATATATATATATATATATATATATATATATATATATATATATATATATATATATATATATATATATATATATATATATATATATATATATATATATATATATATATATATATATATATATATATATATATATATATATATATATATATATATATATATATATATATATATATATATATATATATATATATATATATATATATATATATATATATATATATATATATATATATATATATATATATATATATATATATATATATATATATATATATATATATATATATATATATATATATATATATATATATATATATATATATATATATATATATATATATATATATATATATATATATATATATATATATATATATATATATATATATATATATATATATATATATATATATATATATATATATATATATATATATATATATATATATATATATATATATATATATATATATATATATATATATATATATATATATATATATATATATATATATATATATATATATATATATATATATATATATATATATATATATATATATATATATATATATATATATATATATATATATATATATATATATATATATATATATATATATATATATATATATATATATATATATATATATATATATATATATATATATATATATATATATATATATATATATATATATATATATATATATATATATATATATATATATATATATATATATATATATATATATATATATATATATATATATATATATATATATATATATATATATATATATATATATATATATATATATATATATATATATATATATATATATATATATATATATATATATATATATATATATATATATATATATATATATATATATATATATATATATATATATATATATATATATATATATATATATATATATATATATATATATATATATATATATATATATATATATATATATATATATATATATATATATATATATATATATATATATATATATATATATATATATATATATATATATATATATATATATATATATATATATATATATATATATATATATATATATATATATATATATATATATATATATATATATATATATATATATATATATATATATATATATATATATATATATATATATATATATATATATATATATATATATATATATATATATATATATATATATATATATATATATATATATATATATATATATATATATATATATATATATATATATATATATATATATATATATATATATATATATATATATATATATATATATATATATATATATATATATATATATATATATATATATATATATATATATATATATATATATATATATATATATATATATATATATATATATATATATATATATATATATATATATATATATATATATATATATATATATATATATACATATATATATATATATATATATATATATATATATATATATATATATATATATATATATATATATATATATATATATATATATATATATATATATATATATATATATACGTATATATATATATATATATATATATATATATATATATATATATATATATATATATATATATATATATATATATATATATATATATATATATATATATATATATATATATATATATATATATATATATATATATATATATATATATATATATATATATATATATATATATATATATATATATATATATATATATATATATATATATATATATATATATATATATATATATATATATATATATATATATATATATATATATATATATATATATATATATATATATATATATATATATATATATATATATATATATATATATATATATATATATATATATATATATATATATATATATATATATATATATATATATATATATATATATATATATATATATATATATATATATATATATATATATATATATATATATATATATATATATATATATATATATATATATATATATATATATATATATATATATATATATATATATATATATATATATATATATATATATTTATGTATATATATATATATATATATATATATATACGTTTATATATATATATATATATATATATATATATATATATATATATATATATATATATATATATATATATATATATATATATATATATATATATATATATATATATATATATATATATATATATATATATATATATATATATATATATATATATATATATATATATATATATATATATATATATATATATATATATATATATATATATATATATATATATATATATATATATATATATATATATATATATATATATATATATATATATATATATATATATATATATATATATATATATATATATATATATATATATATATATATATATATATATATATATATATATATATATATATATATATATATATATATATATATATATATATATATATATATATATATATATATATATATATATATATATATATATATATATATATATATATATATATATATATATATATATATATATATATATATATATATATATATATATATATATATATATATATATATATATATATATATATATATATATATATATATATATATATATATATATATATATATATATATATATATATATATATATATATATATATATATATATATATATATATATATATATATATATATATATATATATATATATATATATATATATATATATATATATATATATATATATATATATATATATATATATATATATATATATATATATATATATATATATATATATATATATATATATATATATATATATATATATATATATATATATATATATATATATATATATATATATATATATATATATATATATATATATATATATATATATATATATATATATATATATATATATATATATATATATATATATATATATATATATATATATATATATATATATATATATATATATATATATATATATATATATATATATATATATATATATATATATATATATATATATATATATATATATATATATATATATATATATATATATATATATATATATATATATATATATATATATATATATATATATATATATATATATATATATATATATATATATATATATATATATATATATATATATATATATATATATATATATATATATATATATATATATATATATATATATATATATATATATATATATATATATATATATATATATATATATATATATATATATATATATATATACGTATATATATATATATATATATATATATATATATATATATATATATATATATATATATATATATATATATATATATATATATATATATATATATATATATATATATATATATATATATATATATATATATATATATATATATATATATATATATATATATATATATATATATATATATATATATATATATATATATATATATATATATATATATATATATATATATATATATATATATATATATATATATATATATATATATATATATATATATATATATATATATATATATATATATATATATATATATATATATATATATATATATATATATATATATATATATATATATATATATATATATATATATATATATATATATATATATATATATATATATATATATATATATATATATATATATATATATATATATATATATATATATATATATATATATATATATATATATATATATATATATATATATATATATATATATATATATATATATATATATATATATATATATATATATATATATATATATATATATATATATATATATATATATATATATATATATATATATATATATATATATATATATATATATATATATATATATATATATATATATATATATATATATATATATATATATATATATATATATATATATATATATATATATATATATATATATATATATATATATATATATATATATATATCCATATATATATATATACGTGTATATATATATATATATATATATATATATATATATATATATATATATATATATATATATATATATATATCCGCATATATATATATATCCGCATATATATATATATCCGCATATATATATATATCCGCATATATATATATATATCCGCATATATATATATATCCGCATATATATATATATCCGCATATATATATATCCGCATATATATATATCCGCATATATATATATCCGCATATATATATATCCGCATATATATATATATATCCGCATATATATATATATCCGCATATATATATATCCGCATATATATATATCCGCATATATATATATATCCGCATATATATATATCCGCATATATATATATCCGCATATATATATATATATCCGCATATATATATATCCGCATATATATATATCCGCATATATATATATCCGCATATATATATATATCCGCATATATATATATATCCGCATATATATATATCCGCATATATATATATCCGCACATATATATATATCCGCATATATATATCCGCATATATATATATCCGCATATATATATATCCGCATATATATATATATATATATATATATATATATATATATATATATATATCCGCATATATATATATCCGCATATATATATATATCCGCATATATATATATCCGCATATATATATACGTATATATATATACGTATATATACATACGTATATATATATACGTATATATATATACGTATATATGTAAGTATATATATATATATATATATATATATATATATATATATATATATATATATATATATATATATATATATATATATATATATATATATATATATTTATAT
>NW_027216027.1:2500-5000 GCF_042767895.1 Penaeus vannamei | reverse complement strand
GAGTATTTCTGAGTTTCATGGAAACCTATTATTCTAATTCTTGCTTTCTGTCTCTTTTCGGGATGATAAAGAGGCCTGTGTGTTCCTGTATAGTGGAAGTGATTATGAGTACAGGAGAAAAGCCCCCAATTAGTGTCCAGTGCATGTGTGGTGAAAGAGATGATGTGGTGGCAGTCCCTACACGAGAATATCAGTTGGTTTGTTAAAATTGTGCGAGAACCGACCCAAAGAATAATTGTATAATTGACATGTGTAGATAAAGAAATAAATGCATATTTATCAGTCTAGACATACATATCAACTAGGCAAATAGATTGATAAATGTATATCTATCAAATATATAGACAGAAGCATTTATTTCTGTGTAAATGCATGTCTGTATTTATGAATATTCATCGGGTAGGGCCTTGCACAATTTTTACAAATTGGCCGTATGTTACCACTCAATTAGGTTAAGTTAGGGTCATACTTATTACCCAGAAATAAAGTTTATATGTAAATATACATATATGTTACATACTTCTAACAGTGAGAAATCAGATTAGGCCCAGTATGGAAAAAATAACTGGTGCACACCCAAAATTTTTGAGTTCCTGGTTGCACACCTGAGTGAGTGTAAATGTTGATTTGCAGATTTTGATAAACAAATGTATCCTTACTTGTAATTTCAAAAGAGTGTTTTTTTTTTTTATACCAAATTGAGTTATGTTATTATTATTTATTTTTATTTTATTTTTTCTAATAGCTATGCTATCTCTTCACACAATCCTGTTTTGAAAGTTTTGTAATAAAATAAAGGGAACTGTCATTAAGGTGCAATATTCTATTTGATGTATATTTCTGTAAAAGTTTAAAATAGACTTGCATTTGTCAGAGACTAAGTTCCCAACTTGAGCTAATGAGTATATGAACTCCATCCCTGGTAAAAAAAACTATCACAAAGATAGCCATATGAACCAAGAACCTTCGTAACTCAGGAAGTTTTCCCCCAGACCCCCTACCGATTGCTATATTTCCCTAGTCGATGTATATTTTAACCCTGTAAACATTGTAAGTAATTTGTAAAAATCTGGTTTTTGAATGTTATTTAAATGTTTACTGTAAATATGGAATGTGGGTCACTTGGTTTCTTAACTTTCATGTAGAGAATTACAACATAAATAGTGAGAATAGATGATATTCTGTAAGATATAGCATATGTTGCTATCTTATATTTTAAAGTATATTTCTACTGGGTAAATTGAAGATGATATTCTTGTAGAGGACATAAAATTGCAGTTGTTGGTAAAAGGTATAATTTGCAGACATGATTGGTAACACCACAAATGAATTAAAAGAATTTTGTAAGCACGATTCACAGACTAAGTCCACTTAGTCTGCATCAACCCTCCCATTGAACAATCCCTGAAGGACAGAGCCAGTCACAACAGCTTAGATTATTGAATAGTTGGAGTTGGAGATTTACTCTTCGTCATTCGTATTTTTAAAAAGCGTTTTTGGAGGATTTACTCACATGCAGTGTAGTTTCATTTTGATTCCTGATAGCCTTTCATATCTCAGAGATAATGTGTAGGGTGCTGGTAAATGCATATCATGCATAAATGTGGTTATCATTACTGGAATAGATAGCATTTAATTGACAATTTATAGTTATGATAAGCACCAGTTTGCTGTTAGGTATCTATTTCCTTGCTTTTAAATTTTCTTTTAATTGCATTATTAAGGCTTAAAAAGATTTGCTGTGAAAATGAAAGGTTCCTTATGTTATTTCTATTTATTTATTGATTATTGATTTATCTGTTTTTTGTCATATGATTCAAGAGCAACTAGTCCAACAACCAAGTTGTCCTTTGTGTGTAGTGGTATCAGCCTCTATATTTGACTTATGCTAGATGATTGTGAGTTTTGGTTTCAAAATATATTTAAGTATAGTTTCAGATAATAGGATTATAATTTATAGTGTAAGGACTGAATAGATATGTGAATTCTAAGACATTTTTCTCTTATACCATAGCAGTTGCAAATCCAGAACAAGAATACTATTAAATTTCAAAAATAGATTTTAAGATGACTGAATTAATCAATACAGCTAAAAACCAGTGCTTGTGTGTTCGCTCCTGTTAAATGTTTTCTCTTCACCCTGGAAAGCATGATGTCTATACATTCTCCATTATTATTAAGAGCTATATTTAACGTGACACAAATAGATCGCAATAGAGAGCAAAGTTGTATTCATTTGAATCATGACAACATGTATTTAAAAGATATTTTAATCTTTGATCGTTTTGATGTATTTTGTAAATTGAGCAACTTTGTAATTTTTTATTTGCTTCATCTATGCTCTGGAAAGAAAATATTTGGGTGAATCTTGAAGATATTTGTGCTAGGAAAATGATATGTTTTCCTGTTAATTTATTGCTTTCAGTATTTTTAAACAACTGGCTAGGCCCAGGGATGGATTTGTTATTGTGCATTAGCTCTTTGCTATATTGCCTAGTTT
>NW_027216026.1:5000-8318 GCF_042767895.1 Penaeus vannamei | reverse complement strand
ATAAAACAACTCTAAAGTACGAAAGCAGGGAAGCAGTAATCAAAACAGCACTAAGACCCGACTGAAATCATCAAATGGGGAAAATAGATAAAAACAGAAGCTAAACCAAATATACGGAACGAAAACGGGTAAGCAGTAGTTAAAATGGCACTAAAACTTGACTAAAAACGTGAAAGGAAAAGAATCAGTAAAAGCTGAAAGTCTGTAAGAAGAAGTAAAAGCAATAAACGATAAGAACAGACAGGATTGAAATAAAACAGGTGGAGAACATGAAAACAATAGAATACGATAAAATGATGCTCAATAGTTAAAACAACACAAAACTGACTTAAAACTTATCAGTGACTAAAATTCGTTCATAAAGAGGTTCCGCTCAGCAAAACTGTCATGTAAGACGTGACAATAGAAAATCTAATCAATACAATTATTTTATAAAATGTTATATAACAAATGTCTTATTGACTTGCATACATAAGACACCATTGTCAAATTAAGAAATACAAGTTAATGATTTAAAAAGATAAAATAAGTATTTAGAACTCATAGAACATAATTCATGTCACTGACACCGCGGAATAATTCAAATCTGTTTTAAACATGGACTCAGTAATACAACGAGAATGTTTGAAAAACAAAATTAAATGCATTGAACAAACACATAACTGGTAAGAATTAACGCAAGGCAGTACTGCGTTTCGCCCACTGTGGATCGCAGACTAAACTCCAGACTACGCATTCACGGTCTCGACTTACGACGTTTCATAGACACGACGCTAGAAATCATGTACAATATTTGCAGTTTGTCTTCCATGTGTTCCTTTAGCCCTAGTTATGCTTTCATGTTCGTCATAGATGTGTCTTGTTGTTTTAGATCATGGCTTTGATACATATATACATACTGCATTAGCATACGTGAGTGACCGGTGGGTATGTATGTATGTTCATGTGCTGTATTTAAGTGTGTTCCGACTTTGGTCAAAATTCGACACCATCATAGGAACGGATCTCCGTCGTAAGTCGAGTACTCCTGTAAATGTATGTAAACATATACCCTTACATACATATAGATAGACAGATCGATAAATAGATAGATGTATTTGGTCTTATCTGTAAAAGTGTAATGCAAAACAATTATATAAATTTCTTTTCTTTTATTTTATAAATAATTAGAAATGCAATATGAAAAATGTATGTAATCACATAAAACAATGATGAAACAAGTACATCAACATCGAATGTTTCTATGAGAGCCGGACGGACGAGGCAGCTGCTCCGACACCTTCCCGCTGCGGCGCTGGAGCGTCGGGGCGGGACGGTCCAAGCCGATGCTCCGGCTCGGCAGGTGCAGGTCCCATGGAAACAGGTGTTGATGGGGAGGGACCCGGCCTTCCACCTCCTCAGCCTGAAGTAGTATAAGAGATATCAGTGAAGTTATGAAAGATGATCAGCAATAGAGAGAGTGCTGTGCTGCATTATATTAATTAATCAAAATATGTAAACAAATGGAAGGCAGGGTAATGTACAATTTTTAAAAAATGGTGCAGTCACTCAGTTTTTCATGTGTGAAAATAAATGAAAAGAAACATAGAAATTATGTAATACCAATAATAGACACAATAATTAGAGATGGCGACGATAATCTCGGTAATATAACGAATGAACCCTCTAACTCACCTCCTCCATCTGCCAGTCTACGTTTTCTGCGCCTTCTGGTTCTGCTCCTGGATGCGGCGCTTCTCTTCGGCTCGTTTTTGCTTTTGCCTTTCTCTCTCCTTCATCCGCTCTTCATACTGAAATAATTAAAGAGAAATTGGTCTCTCAGGATAATTTCAGCAACATAAACTTCTAAAGATGATGCAGAAACTATCAGATCTAATCAAAGAAATGTAAAAATATAAGTCGAGTCAATAATACAAACGAGAAGAAATTGCGAAATAATAAATTTGAGCTGAATTTATGTATTACAAGAATAATCAAAGAAGCCTCCTTAACTGTAATCTATGCAAAATAGTGCGAGTGACAGTTTTGTACATTGCAATTTACATATATGTGTGTGTGTGTTCGTGTGAATCAGATGATACTAGTTCCATATGTATTGATATAGTTTATTGTTTACTATTTTTTATGGACACTAGGTTATTGAGAAAGTTTCTTATCAATATTTCCCCCAAGAGAGAGAGGGAGAGGAGAGAGTGCAATAGTAGTAGCAGAAGGATTATTAGTATTATCATTATTTTAGTAGTAGTAGTAGTGGAAGTAGTAGTAGTAATAGTAGTAGTAGTAATAGTAATAGTAGTAGTAGTTGTAGTTGTTGTAGTAGTAGTAGTAGTAGCAGCAGCAGCAACGAAGAAGGAGAGAGAGAGAGAGAGAGAAAGAGAGAGACAGAGAGGCAGAGACAGAGACAGAAGGAGACAGAGGGAGAGAGAAAAAAATAGTTTATTCTATTTGTGGCAGTGGATAATCTTTGGTGTCTGTGGATAATCTTTGACGGAGAGAAAGAGAGACACAGAGATAAAGGGGGGAAAGGAAGAGGGAAGGAGAGGATAGGAGGTAAAGAAAGGAAGGAAGACAAGAAGAGGGAAGGTAGGGCGTGTGAGGGAAGGATGGAGGGAGATAAAGAGAGAAGAAAAGGGATGAATGAAGGGAAGGAGAGAGAGAGAGAGAAAAAAAAAAGAAAGAGAAACTAAGAGAGAGAGGGAGGGAGGTAAAGAGTGTGAGGGAGTTAGAGGGGGAGAGGGGCGGAGGGGGAGCAGGGAGAGCAAGGAAAGAGAGAGAGAGTGGAAGGGAGGTAAAAAGTGTGAGGGAGGTAAAAAGTGTGAGGGAGGTAGAGAGAGGGGGAGGGGGAGAGGGGAAAGCAAGGAGAGAGCGAGAGAGAACCACACACACACAGATATATATATATATATATATATATATATATATATATATATATATAGAGAGAGAGAGAGAGAGAGAGAGAGAGAGAGAGAGAGAGAGAGAGAAGAGGGAAGGAGGGAGGGAAGGAGGAAGGGAGAGAGGGAAGGAAGGAGGGAGGGAGGGAGAGAGGGAAAGAGAGAGAATGGGAGGAGAGGTATTAATAAGGGAGGGAGGGGGGGAAGGAGGAAGGGAGAGGAGGAGGGACGGAGGGAGGGAGGGAGAGAGGGAGAGAGAAAGAGAGAGAGAGAGAGAATGGGGGGGGAGATAGGTATAAATAATGATAGGGATATAGACAGAGATAAACAAAAAGAGAGAAAGAGAAGGAAGGAGGGAAAGGGAAGGAAAGTGTGGATGGGAGGGTAAAAGAAGAAGGCAAAGGAAGGGATGAAGAGCAAGGGAAAA
>NW_027216022.1:0-5000 GCF_042767895.1 Penaeus vannamei | reverse complement strand
TTTTTCCCATATATGCTCTCTTTGGCATTGCTCGGTGACGGATGCGCGGCGGCGGCGGCGGCCCGTCTCGCGGTGAACTTGAGAATTGCATTGTATGTAAATTGTGGTCAGGCGTGTCCGCTGTGGCGTAGCCAAGCTCTGCGCCCCTCCGCCCCTCTCTCCCTCCTTCACTCTGTCCCTCCGCCCCTCAACCCCTACTCCTCCCTCCCTCCGCCCCTCAACCCCTACTCCTCCCTCCCTCCGCCCCTGCGCCCCTCCGTCACTCTGTCCCTTTAACCCTCCGTCGCTGTTCCTCCGCCCCCTCCCTCCCCTCCAACCCTACCTTCCTCCTTCCCTTCCTTCCCTCCTCTCGACTCCGCCTCGCCCTGGCCTAGCCCTCCACCCCGGTCTCCTCCCACAGGCGCGGCCTTGGACCTTGAGAAGGGACTTTTCTTGAACTTGACCCCGTCTTTCTTGCGACCTTTAGCCTCGCCTGGACCGCGCACCTTGTCCTCGAACTCGCTGGACACTCCAAGGCGTTCAGGCCAGCAGCGTCGGGTTCGCAGCCTCCGCCTTGGCCCGGAAGGAAAGAGCTGTCCCAGTTCTACAGCCTGAAGGAAAGTGTCGTTTAGTCATTCTTCGACCTTGTTGTAAACAGGGTTTCATGTTTTTGTGTCTTTCTGAGAATCGGAGATGACAGTCCAGGTAAAGAATTTGTAGGACAGGTGACGAAAACGGACGTTCTAAAAAAAAAGAGAGAAAAAAAGGACGCTCTTGCTCCTATATGCGCACATACAAGAACGTTCTCTTGTGTATGTATGCGTATGCTTGGGCGAGTGTGATCCTGTGTACGTACGCACGGTTGTTTATCGTCGAAAGAGCGGTTACGAACCGACTTTTTCACTCCTTGAAACAGACACGCAAGGTTTTTCAGTCCTTTTGACATAAACTTTCACGAATATTCGAATCTCAAAGCCAGAGTGCGCAGGGTTAGACTAGGAACGAAGGTCTACTTGGGCTCTGAACGACCGGCTTTGTGGGTCAGGTTCTCTAGCAAAATAGTTCATGGTTCTAGGCTGAGGATTCGGACTCCGGGTTCCTATTTGCGGGATTTCCGTGGCTGCTCCCCGTGATTAGGGCGCTCGGGGCGGCCGCCGAAGCGCCATTTACGGCTAGCGGTCTTCTTCTTCTTCTCCTTCTTCTTCTTCTTCTTCTTCTTCGTATTATTATTATTATTATTATTATTATTATTATTATTATTATTATTATTATTATTATTATTATTACTATTATTATAATTATTATTATTATAAATAGTTTCACCATCTTGTTATTATTTTTGTTATTGTTTGTTCTTTTTATTATTGTTTTGTGTTAACTGTCCATGTTTCTTTTTATTATTTTTCTTACTTTTCTTCTGCTTCTGCTTCTTGGTAGGCCCTCCCCCGCTCTTCCCACTGGGCTCGATTTTGGCTTTTGACGTTCTTGGCTTGGCGTTTTCGGCGGTCAAAAATTTTAAACGTTAGTTTGTTTTATTTATTTCAAGTTATTATATTTATTATCATATCCAATATTTATTATCGTATCTAAATTCAACGAACATCCCTCGCCTTTTTAAACACGAATAAGCGAGGAACTTTAGTAATTATTTCACGCCATTATTCCCGTTTTTAATTTTCGAAACTTTTGCATCTCCCGCCGCGTACTCCCCCCCCCCCGTCCCCCATACGAGCGTAAACCCTTCCCCCATTAGAGGTAGGTTCCCCCTCCTCCCCCAAGCCTCCTGTTCCAAGCCCCGCCCCCTTGTTAACGAGCTGGTAATTAGCGGCATAAACTAAAACTGACATTAAAGTCGGGATTGAGTGATTCTAATTATAGATTACATCGGGGTGTGTTTAGCGTACGGGAGGCCTTCAATCCCCCCCCTTCTCCTCCTCCCCCCTTTTTATGGGCGTGCGGGCGGGCGGGGGAGGGGGGGGGGTAGAGTCGCGTGCATCCCCGAGTGGCTGAATCTGCGCGGTTGGTTTGTGGTTCAGATTTCCCTTCGTCGTCGTCGTCGTCGTCGTCTCCGTCGTCTTGTTCTTATTCTTATTCTTGTTTTTCTTCTTATTCTTATCCTTCGTCTTATTCTCCTCTCCCTCCTCTTTCTGCGCTTCCTACTCTTACTCGTCCTTCTCCTACTCCTTTTCTTACTCTTACCCCTCCTCCTTTTCTTCCTACCCTCCTCCTCTTCCTTTCCTATCCCTCCCCTTCCCCTTCCTCCTCTTCCCCCTCTTCCCCCCCTCCTTCACCCCTTTCTGCTCCTCCTCCTACATATATATATATATATATATATATATATATATATATATATATATATATATACATATACATACATATACTTATATAAACATATATACACATATACATATATATGCATACATATACACGTATATATATATTACATATATACATGTATATATATATATATATATATATATATATATATATATATATATATATATATATATATATATATATATATATCACGATATAATAGAATATATGAATAGCCTCTTATGCGGCGCGGCGGGCGTCCCCTCCCACGCCCGTCCCGCCCGCCGTCCCGCCCGCCGTCCCCTACCGCGCCCGTCCCGCCCCTCGCTATCGGCCTCCTGTCGCATGTCGTCGCCTCTCGCGGAGTCCGAAAGGCGCGGCGCGTTTGTTCGCGGGGAGACGATCCCGAAGGCGGCGCTTCGAGCTCTTGTCGCGATATGCAAATTCCCCGGCGTCTCCGGGAGCGAATAAAGTAGCCAGCCGCCGATAATTGTGACAGGTTCGCCCGTGTGCGCATAATTAGTACATCGCCTTAAAACCACCGATTCTTTAGCGCTAGGCTCTCCCCTCCCCTCGCCCTTCTCCTCCCCCTCCCCCTCCTCCTCCCCCTCCCCCTCGCTCTCCTTCTCCCCTGCGCCCTCCTTCTCCCCCTCCCCTCCCCCCCTCCCACTCCTCCTTCCCCTCCCCCCCTCCTGTCCTCCCTTCGCCCTCCGTCTCCCCCTCCCCCTCCTTATCCTCCTCCTCTTCCTCCTCCTCCTCCTCCCCCTCGCCCTCCTTCTCCCTAATTCTTCTCCTCCTCCTCCTCCTCCTCTTCCTTTTTTCATCCATATTCCTCTTCCTCTCCATCCGATTTCCTCTGCATCCCTTTTCCACTCCCCATTCCCCTCTTATCCCTTTCGTAATCCCTCTCCCGACCCCCTTCCCTTTCCCCCTCTCTTTCACTCTATCTCCACCTACCCCCTCTCCCTCCCTGAAGGCGGCATAAGTGTTGTAGATTCGATGGCCGAAACTGTCACTTGCAGCGCCATCAGCAGCAGTTCAACTGCAATTACGGTATGGCACCCACTCCCCCTCCCCGCCCCCCTGCGTGCCTCCGCGACCCCCATCCTTCTCGCCGTCTCCCTCCGCCATAATCAGCATTCCATATTTGTAATGGGTCCCTCGGATACGAGGATGGCCTTAAGGTCGACTCGGCCATGAGACACCGCGGGATTTTCGACGCTGAAGTAGGCTTCGTGTTGGGGAAACGGGGAGGCTTCGGTCGCCCTGTCATCGCCCCTTTCGTATTTGTTGCAACGTTTGTCAGCAATTTTCGGGAGTCGACAATTGTCTACGTTTTGCAATCTCGAGAGGCGATCTCCGTGGGCATATAACGGGCGGTGGGCGTGGCTTGAGCGCGAGGGCGGGTTGGGCGCCCATCTGCAGCCGAAGGAGAAAAAATGAACGAGTGGTAACGTGAGGTGAGGAGTTGCCATATAGGGATTTGTATAACAGCTGACAGGGCCTAGGGCGGCGCTGAGCGGAGAAGCAGTCTTTCCCTTTCCTTCCCGTGGTGACTACTTGACACACTTCCCTCTGCCTGCTTGCCTGTTACATGCCTACCACCATGACAATTACTTAACCTTTAACCTTATTTGGTCACTTGCTCCCGATCCCGCGTTTCTTTAGACGGCGCAAAGGAACTGGTAAAAACGGATGATGCGAACGTAGAAGCTTTTGAGTTTGTTTACATTTTTTTCGTTCCGTGATTTTCAGATGGCTGTTAGGGTTACCTTCCGAGACTCGCTTTTTATCTTTTCTTTGCTATTTTAGTCAAATCCCGGTGCCATTTGAGCGCAGAAAGTAATTCTTACACGTGTGATTCAGAATCCATAACGCTCGAAATAACATCCTCCGTCTTGCATTCTCCCACGCCCGCCCGCGCCCAATTGCACTCGGTCAATTGCAGGATATTGATTCATTTGAAATTTGCAAAGAAGTAAATGCAGCAAGATAACGATACTCTTCTGTGCTGTTCGTTGGCTTGTTCCGATTCGTGAAGTGACCTGGTGTTTCGAAATGCCGCTCCACTGTGTCATGCGAGGTAAGTGGGTCAGAGTCACGTGTCAGGTGTCATGGCAAGGCACACCGCGTTAGTTTCCGGTGAATAATTGTTCTGTGGTTGACCCTGGGAGTATCTTGCAAGGAACATGCAACGTCCGGCCGTGAGGCTAACTTTTTTAGGACTCGACTGAGCCTATTGAATGCTCTGACACTCTGGGGGTCGATCGAGTTGGGCTAATCATTGGCGGAGGGAAACAGTAGGGAAGTCAGGAGTTTTTGCCTTTGAAAAAAATCAAGGTTGCGCGCAGTTTCCCTTGACTGGGCAGAAATTTACCGTGGCAAATTCGATGTAAAACGGGTTTGATGAAGCCTTTAGATAATAGGCATTTTCGATGTTACATAAACACAAAAAGAAGAAAGCAGCTCGTGTTGATTTATGCGAGCGTGTTAAATATCCCAGATTATTCGCATAGTGCTATAATAGTTATATATATTTTGTGTACGTCAAAATCGTTTCTTTTTTAAATCTTTTTACTGGTCTCAATATAAGAAAGTTTTATCATCGCGAAATGGCTACCAAAATGGATGGAAAATGAGCTGGTGTTTTATGGTTCGTTGAAATGGTACGAGGCCCGATCCAAGCATACGAACATGCATATGCA